>NC_056726.1:1783390532-1783448032 GCF_019279795.1 Protopterus annectens | reverse complement strand
AATGAGGTTTAGGTCGCTGGAGCATGTGGTGCTGAGGGACTGGGATTTCTTTAGATGTAGCATTTCTAACAGAGCTGGGTCAGACATGGCTTTGTAAGTCAAGCAAAGATCGCCTCTAAGTAGGCGATATGAGACAGAGAATAGCTGGATTCTTTTGAGTCTGTCCATGTAGGACATGTGTTTAATGCCTAGGATCTTCTTCGTGAGGTACTTCTGTGGCCTCTCCAGCTGTTGCAGGTGACTAGTGAGGTACATGCCAAATGGGGCATTGTAGTCAATGATTTGTCTAATGAGGGAAGAGTAGAGACAGACAATGTCCTCCTTCTTCCTTGATGCAAAATCCTTGGTAATGAGATGTGCCACATAGAAGGACTTTCTGACCACAGTGGCAATGTGGTGGTCGAAGGAGAGGTTGCTGTCAACCTGCATCCCCATATCTCTTATAACACCTTCTGTGTTCAGTGGGCTCCCATCGATGTGGCAATTAGTGGGAACTGAGTTTTTACCAAAGGAGATGACAACACATTTTTTGGCATTAAGCTTAAGGCCATGGCTTCAACACCAGCCACTGGTCTCAGTGAGGCCTTGCAGTCATCTGCAAACTTGATCAGTCAGAGTCCCTTTGTGCTGGCCTAAACTTCTGAGAAGTAGATGCTGAACAGGAGAGGACCCAGGACTGATCCCTGTGGGACTCCACTTGTGACTGGTCAGCAGTCTGACTTGGAGTCTACTACATTCACAATGTGTGTTCTATCTTTGAGCCAGTTTGCAACCCACCTAGTGATATAAGGGCTGATGCCTAGTTTGCTGAATTTATCAATAATTCCTGAGTGAGGAATGGTATCAAAGGCATTGCCCAGATTGAGGTACGCTGTATGGACTGTCTTACCTTCATCCACAGCCCTGATGACTGACTCGAAGAAGTCAACCAGGTTGAGCAGGCATGATCTCCCTTTCACAAAGCCAAATTATATGGGGTCTAGAGTTTGGAGATTTCCTATATCTTTTTTAACCAGGTCCATGATGATGTGCTCCATAGCTTCACATATCAGACTCATCAGGCTAAAGGAGTGATAATTCCCAGGGTCTGTAGTTGCTCCCCCTTTATGGAGAGGGATGACTAGTGCCATTCGGTAGGGACAAAGCCTCAGGCGAGGCTATGACTGAACAGGGCACACAGATGTGGTGCCAGTTCACTTTGTAGTTCATGTAGAACACAGTCAAGGATATTGTCGGGTTCCATGGAAGCTGTATTCTTGGCATCTTTCTTATCTTGCAAGTCTTCTTCTTCATTGTTTATTTTATTCCTGCCCTGAACTTTGTAGCTACATATTTTGGTTCTTATTGGAAGACGTTATCCTACCTTCTGGCTTTCTTTTCTGTTTTTTTTTTTAATATTTTTTTATTCTTCCTAGTCTTTAACCTTATTTTCCTCTTGCAGTCTCATGCTTCAGCAATGTTACCCAAAACATACAGCAGATCTTGCCCACTAGAACAGACACAAGGTATCTGTTGTTGCCAGTTACTGAGTTATGTGTTATTAGGTCTGTAAGGAAGGAGCAGACTAAGAGGGTAAAGGCTGTCTGTCTGCTGTTGATGAGATAATGTGGGATAATTACTGCAGTGGAAACTTTAGGCCAGGGCATTTATTAGGTGACTTCCCCTTTACTTGTGCCAGGGATTGCATAACAAAATATGTAGATGTGTATAAGAAAATTCAAATCATTATTAACCTCCCTTCATACATGCATGCAAAGTTAGGGAAAGAAATTTGGATTCATTCATCATAGTACACACCTACTAGATGTTTTTTAGAAAAGTCACATTTTAACTTTATCACAAAGGGCTAAGAATACAAATGGAGATCTACTGAAAAGGCAATGATTTTATGTATGAAATATAATAAACTTAAATAATAATATTTTCAGTACCATGATCTATGTTCAAATGATCTTATTTTGGGAATATAAATAACTTTATTGGCCTGCCAAAGTAAAATGTCTGAAAAAGTTATGATTCATTTAATCAACATTGTATAGGTAGCTGTAAAAGTTCATTTCTAGTCAAGAACAAGATTAGACAGGGATTAAGACATGTTTTAATGTCTAATAAAATTTAATCAATAATAATAATAATAAAACTTTGAGAAAAGTTCAGAGAAGCTAACTTTGGAGATCTAGATGCATATTCCAAAGAATATTGAATAAATAATAATAAGTGTAACTTGTAAACAATAAAAGAGACATTGACATTTATTTATGTTAAAGAGAAGAACAAGATGTAAAGAATGAATTGTAAGAGATAATGGAAGGAGAGTAGAAACTTGCTTTGTTGGATGGTTGGAAGAAAGTATGGTTTGTATATATTTTACAAAATGAATACAATTAGATACAAATATGTAAACTAACTAATTTATGGTTAATCATTGATACTTAAACTGTAGATTAGAGTGTGTATTTCTAATTATGGCTATATAGGGATATGTTTTGTTAGCCTAATAGGTTATTAACTTACTGTAATTTTTTGGAACATTTACATTAAAATTATAATAACCTGAATCCTAAAAAATTGATTTATGCCTATCTAAGTGTGAAAAGGCATACTTTTGAGTTGTATAGGAAAGTGATGCAGGTGTCAGCATCATAGCCACAAAGCTAAGTTTCTCTCATTTCTTATTAGCAGCCCCCAAATCCTCCCTCACAGTGCCTCTGTCTCTAACATTCTGTAGGCAGATAAAGTACAGCTGCGGTCTGTTCCCTAAATGGTGGCGCATATGCTTGTAATATGGGATAAAAGGAAAAGCAGTAGACAATGCAGAAGGAATAACTCATAGACAATACTGATCTGTGATTCTACCATGGTCAGAATTCCTTCCTAGGGGAACTGCAGCAACGCTGTCTGTACCTTGTGCTTTGTGCTATTGAGTTTCTTGCAGCTATACTAAAATAAACGTTATATTGGTACTAAATTACTTCATAGTGAATGATAGTGTATGTAACTTTATTGGATGCAGATGGACACCATATATTTCAAGTGTTCTGATTTTCAGGACCACCCCTGATTAAAAATAATGATCTGGCTTTCCTAAAAATCACTGATTTCTGAGAAACAATGGTTGATTATAGTCAATGAAGAATGACAATCATTATAATTACATTCACAGCTTTCAACCTCTCAGTGCTAAGTCCAGAAAGCTGTTCGAATGACAGGTTTTACATTAGCTGGCATTTCTGAAGGAAATGATAGCTGAATCTCAAATGTCTGTCGTTATTTAGTAATTGCAATATTCCACGATTTGTCTGAAAGCCACAACTTTTATTTATGAAGCAAGATCAAAAACACTGTAATTCAGGTACATTCTTTGAAGTCAGGGGCAACTGAGAGCTATTGATATAGGCTTCTTTTACTGCAGAAGATCCGTGCAATTTCAACATTTCTTAACTTGCCGGCTTTTAAAATCATCAGCATCAATACGTATCCCCGGTTAGGGATGCAAGACGTTGACAGTTATGAATGGCACCGTATGCGTGAAAAAGTCGGGAATGAAAATTCTCTAAAGTTGTCAGCTTGACCTCCAGTACTGCCATTTCTTGACTCTTTAACGCCATCTCGGAGACAGTCGTTATTTTACATGAGCAGTTATTGTGCTTGTGAGCTACTTCGGCCGTGCTTGTTGTAGACTTTCGGTGGTGGAAACTTAAGAGAAGAGGCGCTAGCAGAGATGAACTACTGTCTGAGCGTAGGCGGGGGAGTGGAAGGGGGAGGTGACAGCAATGAGCAGAGAAGCAGGCAGTGCTGAGAGAGCAGGGAGACCCTCAGGATCAGAGACGTTAGCAGACTGCAACCTATAGAGCATGAGATGCTGCTAGGCTTATCAGCGGCGGGATTACACAGAACCACACGAATCGATACCTCAAGCCCTGACCTAGGAGGAAACCCAAGCACTCACCCCTTCCCAATGTGCGTGATGCAGGCAGCTACCCTCCAGGTAAGAAAGCATATAAGGATGCTAATAAAAACACGTTTAAAGATCGTGCGGTTTAACCTACGTTTTATAGGCTGGGGGACGGCGGTATTTACAGAGGTAGATAGTAGGTATCAGAGAAGTTCTGCGGCAGACTCTAGGGGATAATCAAGCATGGATAGCTGCAGTCCACCTCAGATATGAGTCCTGTTTGCTGACAACACATCACAGATCTGGAAATGTTTGTTAAAACTGTGTAAATTTCATTTTATAGTAGCTTACACTATAATAATATATATTTGCAGTACCCAACCAGTCTGTGCTTGGATTTAGTTAAGAGGCAATCACCTTCTGTGGACTGATTTCAGTAAATAGGATAATGCTACATGAAATCGTGAAATCGGTGTGTGTTGGTTACCCATGCGTGTTTGTGTCATGTGTGGGTTGCAAGGCCTGGGGGCGGTATCCTTGGACCACTAAGAAGTGCTGTTAGACCGTATGCAATAGTGTCGTTGTTCCCCGTCACTAACATGTCACCTTACTTGTTGTGATATTTATGTTAAGTAACACAGGTTAGGCTGACAGTAAAGCTTAAGTGGTTACCTGTCCGATAAGCATTTTTCAGAATTAATGAATCACGGGAACCGTGGCCGTTAATATGTCACAAGTGGTAGGCGTTTGAAGCAGCAGGGAATTAACCGAATGATCCATAGCTCTTCATCAGAAGCACTGTTTGTGTAAATATTTGCACACACCTGTCGTAATCTTTGGAAAAAGTGATAAACAGCATACAGAAAATAAACAGCAATCAAGTACAGGATCAGTGAGTTAGTTGCTGCTGGCTTGTGTAGAATGGGACCAGCTGATGCTGTGACTGTAATCTGCGAGTCTGTGAATGTGTGGGAGGCAGACTAGAGGTTGATTTATGTAATAATTAAGAAATAACTGTGATGATGTAACTGGGTTTATGCAGCCAAAAACTGCATTATTGTTTCCTGTCCAGTAAACAAGCGGTAACGATAGAATCCGTCCTCTTGAACAGTTCATGTTCTTGTTACATTAAGAACTGTTTCGCCTTCTCCATCCCGCAACAGCAGCTAAACCCTGGCCTTTCCCCTCCAAGTCCCTAGGATTTTTGTCATCATAAGGTTAATTTCCGTTTCATTCTGCTGCAAGCAGGCAGTCGGATCCGGGAAATGCCATCCCTCTAGCGGAAATCCTGCCTTCTCGTGCCGGCTTGTTGATGCATATGAAGGTATGCAGGATGGTGAAACTTTTTTTTTCTGAGAGGATTCTGTATGTTTGTGTGAAGCAAGGCCCTCTATTTCTAAGAATTTACCTGAAAAAAAAGCCCAAATATGTTTATGGGGGGGTATTCACTGTATTCAGTGTGCCTGCATACTCATGTTATTTTCCAGAAATAAGAAGGTGTAAAATCAAGAAAACTATTGAAAGTTGGAAGCAAGAAATGAAATGGATAGTATAAAAATGAATCAGGTACTTAAGAACAATAAATACTGGGTAATGTAGCCAGGATTTTGGAACTGTACAGCATCTTCTAGACTGTTCCCCCTTCCACCTACTTGGCATTTGTTTATCCTGCCTTTAACAAAACTGTATTGATGAACTTCCAAAGTTAAGAAATTTTAGACATCCAGATTAATGAGTTCTGAGATAATACATTCTATAACTTTACGTATAAAACTAGTAAGACTAATGGACTACATTCCCTTATTGGGTCATCTTTGTATAGTGACATTACAGTGGCTGTTTTCCAGTCTTCAAAAATTTGTCCAGTGGAGAGACAGAGATTAAAAACATGAAGAAGAGATTCAAATAGGCCATATTTGGTACTGATAATCAGGCAACCTGCTATGTTATTAGGGCCCATGGAGGAGATGTTTGTAGCTTTTGAGATGACTGAGTGTACTTCAGTAGTAATTTCAGGGGGTGGTTGGGACTATGGAATGTGAAGTTGTTATAACTATAAGTGGATTAAAATTTGCAGTAAATTTATCAGTTAGGACATTAGCTATTTCCTTTGGGTGACAATGGGCAATATTATTGTGGACTAGCTTTGAAGATTTCTAGTTGTTCTTAAATTCTTGACATAGTGTAACAAAGATTTGCAGTTGCTTTTGGCTTCATATGGTACCCTTAAGCTCTTTGCTAGTTTCCAAGTATGCTGTTAAGGTAGGTAGAATGAGCCCTCTTATAAGCTTTAAGTAATTTGTATCACTCACTGTGTAGTTTATTTGTAAAGGCATTCTGTCGTAAGACCTTGTTTTTAAGTTCTCATTGTATTTGGTGTGGTCTTATCAATCCAACTGTTTAACTTACAACAGAAGTAAGTTCTCATTGTATTTGGTGTGGCTAGTCAGTAACTTTAGCAGTTGAGTTTGTTGAAGGAGGATTTAAGTTAAATTTATTTAGGTTATTAAGTATTTGAAGAAGGTTTGCTTTTGAGACATATTTAGACACATAGGTCATTGCAGGGGAAGTATCACTGCTTTTTAAAGGAAAATGTCTCTGATTTATGGTTTGATTTAATGAAAAATGATGATAAAGAAGTAACCATACTACAACTGCCAATAGTTTGAGGACATGACAGACACTATGTCCAGGAACAGAGCACTCATTTTCATTGCTTTGGAACCATGTTTCTCTAACTACATATGCTGAAGTTGCAGGAGGGCCTCAAGTTTGGCCATTGTTTTGTTAAGATGCTTGGCACTGAGTAGAACAACCTTAATGCATTCTGAATGAGACTTTACTAGGTTGGAATGTCCAGCAGACAGACTTTGCCTAAAAGGCACTATGGGGGCAACAGAATTAAAAACATTGGAAGCAGTGATGCACACAATCTCTGGCAAAGATTTGCCTCAAGCTGACACATGCAGGATCCCCTTTGAATGACATCAGCTACATAGACAATTATTAGAGCCAGTAATCTTGTTTTTGAGTTTCAGAATTATTCTCTGTGATTTCAAAATACCATTCAAGACCAATGTCTTTCCTGCCTCTGACGTGTATATATACATATACATATCAAGATTAATTATATCCTTCTGCATGTCTGTCTATGTAGAGCATCTAATTTAATTTATTCCCACATGGACCACTACCAGGTCATAACCATATATGCCAGGATGGCAGAATCTATGAACCCTTGTTCTGTTTCAGATCTTGACTAGAAAGACCATTACCTTATTCTTATTCATTCTCATGAGGGTGATGTCTGCATGCTTGACAACAGAGTTATCTATTACTAAAGCATTACTGTAGGAGGAGGCAGACTCAGTCATTGCTAGGGGAATGCAGGATGAAAGTGGATGTATTACTGTGTGAACAAATGGATAAGGTTTCTTATTCCATAATCTGGAAAGTATTCTGTTAGTAATCTCATCATAAATACTTGCTTCATTTTAACTAGAAGCAACAATAAGCAACAAATAATCAGATATAGGTGAAGTAACTGTAGAGTAATAACTACAGATGGTATAAATGAATACCTCTATGTCTAGTATTTGTAAAGGGAATGTTTAAAATGTAGCAGCAATAGCAGAGCAATTGCATAAGTAACAAAATTATATCACATTAATGTAATTTAGTACTCTCTAATGCAGTACTTTATGGCAGTAGCTCTAAATGTCATAACAGTAGTAATCGGCAACAAGCAGTAGCTATGTAGCAATACCACTGATCAAAATGTGCAATCAGTAAATGAGATAAAAAGTTAATTTGGTTTCTATCTACCTAGTACTAGTAACTGGCAACCATTCAAAATTACCTGAGAAAGTACGATCAGTGGTCCAGTGTTACTTTAGATATTACTATAATGAACAATGCAACAGCAACAAGGTACAACTGTACAATGTTACTTAAGCATAATAACACTATACTCAGCAGAACAACAGTGCTAATTTCAAACATGGAATTATAAATAAAGTGGAGTCAGTGAGTTAATAGGTTAATAAGTAAAAAAAAAGAGACAAAAAGTTTTCACTGTATGTAATAAGACAAGTGTACAATTAATCACAATACAATAACTAGGATGTAGAAGTGGCATATTTTATGAGAGAATTTTTTTTTCTGGAGTCACAATACCTATGTATACTTCGCTGTGTAGCTTTGGTTAACTAAAAATGGTGACGCAGTCAGAAGTGCTTGTTTCCAGTTCTGAACAAGAGGAAGTAAATCCTAATGGCAGTCATTTCATATTGATCCATGCTGCTCTGATGCAACCTGAACTGCTGGAGGGTAAGGAGAAGATTAGTATGTGACTCATAGTTAAATTAATACCATTGCCTCTCAAGATGCTGTGCATGTATTGCATTTATATCCATAGTATGTGACTCATAGTTAAATTAATGCCATTGCCTCTCAAGATGCTGTGCATGTATTGCATTTATATCCATTCTACAGATGAGAGATTAAACCAAAGTCCCATCTGCCTGAGTTGATGGTAGCTGATATTTATCTAAATATCCCACTGCACTTATATTATGAGAAATTCCCTGGTGTCCTGGACAAATTACTCTTAGTCAGTAAAAGTACCACCTCAGGTTTCCCTTCAACAGAGATTACAAGCCTCATGGGATTAAACTGGCCAATAAAATATAAATAAACTGTCCATAAATATGTTGCTCCCTATTGATACAATCTGACTGGATTGGATGTTACAGGCCAGAAATTGTCTACTAAATGTAATACCATCTCCTTTTCTCATTTATATCTGTGGTTGGGCCACATTTATTAATTAATTAGTTTATTAGTTATGTCACTTTGATACAGCCAGTAAAGTAAATATAACAGAAGACAACAGTCTTTCTACATTCTCAAGGTAGTTGACATTACACCTCCACCACACATCACAGAAAAGTATATGCTGACAAAACACAGATTAATTTTCTGCCTATGAACTCTGTACCTGAATTTTCCCATGGGATCAAACTTTAAAGGAGTTTTTATGAATTAAAACTTGCTTCCATATAAAATTTAGTTACTTTATTATCATTTAAATAAAGGTACAATTGGACTACTCTCTTCAGTTAATTAATATGACAGTGATGGATAGTATTTATTTATTTAACATTTGTTTATAATAACATTTCTCTGTTAGAAGAAATACATGCCTGGACATCAAACAACATAAAAAAATGAAACAATTATCCTGTTTGATGTAAACATTAACTGGCTAGACCTCTCCTACAAATCTTCTTCATCCAATATTAACATATATAACTTTACTCAACTAATTACCAGTACAACTAGACCCAAAAGAAACAAAGACAGTGGTTCCATCCTTGACTGGATTTGGTCTCTGACCCAAATAAAAGCTCATCCACAGGCATACTGCCTTTCAGTATCAGTGACCACCTGCCCACCTATATACTACGGAAAACCACTCCAATTCCAAGTCAACACCAATATAAACTAACAAGAAATCTCATCAGTTTTAACCCAACAATCTTTAACGAAACTTTGAAAACCATAAACTGGGATATACTAAAAACCCTTTTTCCGTGATAAAGCCGTTGAGTGCTTCAACTTAACATTTCTCAGGACCCTAAACAATCTAGCCCCACTCCAACAAAAAAAGAGTAAAACTAACCATGCCGTCTGGCTCACTAGATGCACCAGGCAACTAATTAAAGCTCATCCGCAGGCATACTGCCTTTCAGTATCAGTGACCACCTGCCCACCTATATACTATGGAAAACTACTCCAATTCCAAGTCAACACCAATATAAACTAACAAGAAATCTCATCAGTTTTAACCCAACAATCTTTAACGAAACTTTGAAAACCATAAACTGGGATATACTAAAAACCCTTTCCCGTGATAAAGCCGTTGAGTTCTTCAACTTAACATTTCTCAGGACCCTAAACAATCTAGCCCCACTCCAACAAAAAAAGAGTAAAAACTAACCATGCCGTCTGGCACACTAGATGCACCAGGCAACTCATGGCTGCTAGGGACAAATTATGGAAACTGTGGCAAAAAAATAAAAATCCTTCTGATCTCTCACAATTTAGGCAACTCCATAATCAGGTAAAGTATTTAGTCATTAGAGATAAAAAAGAATACTACCTAAGAATTCAAGATAACCATAAACAAAACCCAAAGAAATTATGGAACTCCGTTACATTTCTACTAAACTTAGGTTCTAATAACCTCTGTCCAAATCCAGACAAAACACCTATTATAGTCACTCTCTTCAACTCATATTTTATCAACATCATATCTAATCTCACCGCCACCTTTCCTCAGACTAACTACAATACTAACTCTGTACCTCCAAATCAATCTTCACAAAATTCCACTACTCCCACTCTATCTAGCTTTTCTTTCTCCCCCATTCCTACTGCTACTATAACACAACTGCTTCTCAAGCTCAAACCTGGCACTGATACTCCTGACAACCTACCCCATGAATACCTTGAAATGTTAGCTAAGGCCATTGCTTATCCTATCAGCATACTTCTTAACAGATCTGTAGAAGAGTCCTTTGTACCTAGCATATGGAAAAAAGGCATATATTCTGCCGCTTCACAAAGGTGACAACAACAAAGACATTTCCATATTTTGCCCTATTGCTATTCTCTCCCCTATATCTAAGATCTTGGAAAAATGCATTCATGTTCAACTTCTAAACTGTGTACTGCATAATTGTAGAATAGAGTGTGTGTGTGTGGTACCTTTAAGAAGTGTTTCAAGGACAGCACGTGCATATAAATAGCAAGCACATGCTAGCTTCAGTGCCATTTTGAGAGTGCAGCCAGAGAGTGAGCATGTATGAGTGTAATAGCTAGTTTGCTTATAAGTTTATCTAAGTTAAAGTTATTAAGCCTCAATCCTGATGTGTTTGTACATAATAAAGCTGCTTGAACAGAACCCACAAAGACTTGTCTATTTTATCCTGACTGGACGAGCAACATGGTGTCAACTGGGATTCTAGAGACTGCTTTTCAGAGCTATGAGGTACAGAGATAACAGTGAAGGTAAACTAAGAGAAATGAGCTCGAAAAAAGGCCAGAAATGAACTAAAGATAATGAAAACTTGGACGAACGATTTATTTTATAAAAAAGATAAAATGAAGCATGACAAGGGCACAAGCCACATTATTAAACAAGAGAGAGGCACAAAAGGTTTATTAATTAAACAAAATGTTTAAAATTAAGATATTTGATAAAACAATTATCAGAAAAGCACATAAGGCATTTCAAATTACCTCAGAATTGTAAAACGAGCATGTTTAAAGCAAAATGGGCATGTTTAGAATAAAACAAGCACAAGAAAAGTATAATGGGCATGGAAAGAGATTAAACGAGTAAAATGAATTTAATAAGGGCACATTAAGAATAAATAAAGCAAGGTAACTGAATGTGTTTTGGCAAAGAACTTTGTTTTGGTATAACTACTATTTCGCTTTGTATTCAGGGTATAACTGGAGTTAGTCGAAGTATCTCAAAGTGTGTAAAAGTGCTTACAGTGTTTGCTTATTACTGTGCGTTTATTCTGACGAGTTTATTTGTGCACAAGGTGCAACTATTTTGTGAAGTACAGTCAAAATATAGCCATTTTGAAAAGTTTCTTGTGGTGGGTATGTCTCTTCACAAAGTGCTGTCATTACAGAGCGTTTCTTGCACTGCAAAGGGTTACTTAGCAAAGTACAGTCATTTTGGGGGAAGTTTCAGTAGGGTGTGTACTGGTTATTTGCAAAGTGCAGTTATTTTGAAATATTTCTTACACTGATAAGAGGTGATTATTTACAGTACAGTGATTTCAAGAGTATTACAGTGCCTGAGAGATTTATTTTGCAAAGTTCAGTTATTCAGAGGCTTGTGCTATTGGGCATAGTTTCAAATACTGGCATAAATGCATACATTTCTGGCATAAGTACATGTGTTAGTGTGTGTGTGTGTGTGTGTGTGTGTGTGTGTGTGTGTGTGTGTGTGTGTGTGTGTGTGTCTGTGTGTGTGTGTGTGTGTGTGTGTGTGTGTGTGTGTGTGCTCATGCATACTTGCAAAAGCCTTTGCTGGTATGTGTTATTATGGCAGACTGATTTTGAAAACCATCACCACTGCTGCTTGATACGAATATTGCAGAGAAATGGAGAATATTTGAACAAGAGTACAATATTATATACAAGCAGCTTATTCTGATAAAGATGCACACACCCGGGCATTCATTTTGCTAAACCTAGCTGGGGTCAGAGGCCATTGAAAAAGAGCATTCATTTGTGTATGCACCAGCAGTATATGAGGGAGAAGGTGAAAACTGTCATATTGTTGTAGAGGCTGAATCAAGGGAAGACCCTGAGTGTTTAAAGTGCAATTTCAGGGAAATGTGTAACCCCCAGACAAATATTACATTAGAGAGGCATTTGTTTTACACAAGAGATCAAAAAATCAGGGGAAACTTTTGCAACTTATATAAGTGACCTGAGAAACAAGCTAAAATGCATTGGTTTGGTGACTTAAAAGATGAGTTGATAAAGGACAGGCTTGTGTGTGGTGCAGTGAGAAAGATTTTGCTTCATGACAGTGATTTAATGCTGAGCAAAGGTATTGAGATTTGTGAGATCCACAAAGTTATGGAAAGACATACAAGTATGCTTGCAAGTGATAAGAGCATGGTTTCAGCAGGCTCCAGAGCAAATGTAGACAGCATGCATTACGTGGCTAGCAGAAACAGACCTAAGCACATGGCACCTGCAACCTCTGCTGGTTTTCCTGGGAGACCTAGAAGTTTTTAGATACACTTAGTGCAGTTAGCAAAACCCAAATCCAGCTTTATTGTTAACTGTCACAATTGTTGTGCCAATCATGAGTCTAAAAGATAAAAAAATGCTTAGCATTTGGTAAGCAATGCCACAAGTGTAAAAAATGGAACCATTTTCAAAAGTTTTGCAAATTATGTAATCCTCACACAGTTATAAAGAAGGGTTACTCGAAAAAGTAAGTTGATCATTTAGACAGTTGCAGTTCTACTTTTTTACATAGATGGTGTATCAGTAATTGGTGAAAAGGCTGATGCAATAAATTTGTTGGTAAAGAATAAAGTGTTTTATACTGTCCAGATCAATGGTAAAACCACCGAGCTTAAAGTAGACACTAGCTCAAAGTGTAATAATATGTCAGCAGACACATTTGCTAAGGTGAGAACTAATGAACAACTCTATGTGGCTAGTTGTGCGAAACTTGTTGTTTATGAAGGTGAAGAAATTCATAGGTTCATAGATTAGTACTAGACTAACTGCCCTTGTGAGCCATTTTAAGCCTAGCCAATTATCCCCTGTGAGATTCAAACCCTGTACCTTGTGTTTGTAAGGCAAACACCTTAACCATTAGGTGAAGGCTCAGTAGTGCTTTCATGTTATTTGGCTAGGAGCTGTTACATCTTGTTATTCTCTGCAGTCCGAAGACCTGTGCAGTCATTATTGGGTCTCAGAGACAGTTTGAGAATGAATTTGCTTTCTTTTACCAAAGACGTTCATCATATAAGCACATATCCTAGTTCCAATTTTACTGAAACTATTTTCTCAGAGTATGCTGATGTTTTTGATGACAGGTTGGGCAAACATCCAGTTGTGTATTTTATAACATTAGACCCAGAGGTCAGTCCAGTGGTCAGACCATCAAAAAAGTTCTGATAGGTATGCAGAATAAAGTTAAACCTCAATTGGATAAAATGGTGCAGCAAGGTGTAATTTGTCCAGTTAGAGAACAACTGAATCGGTGTCATCCATGGTAGAAGCCTACAAAAAAGTCTCAGATGAAATCAGAATATGTATTGACCCAAGAGATTTGAACAAAGCATTAAAGAGACCGCATCATCCAATGTGTACAATCGAGGAAGTTGCAGCCCTAATACCAAATGCTCTGTTTTTTCTATCTTGGATGCAAAAAGTTCATTTTGGCAAGTGATGCTTGATCGCAAATCCTCATTTCTGACTACTTTCAGTACTCCATTTGGCAGATATAGATTCCTCAGGATTCCATTTGAAATAAATTATGCAAGTGAAGTCTTTCAGCATGTAATGAAGCAATTTTTTTCAGGTTATCCTTGTGTCATAATAGTAGATGATTTATTGGTTGGAGGCAATGGTGAAGCAGAGCATGACAGAAACTTTAAGAAAGTTCTAGGCAGAGCACGTGAAGTGAACTTAAAGCTCAATCCTCTGAAGTACAAATTCAGACTATCAGAAGTTACATATGTAGGTCATTTATTTACTAGCACTAGCTTGTGAACAGACCCGTCCAAGCAAGCAGCCATTCTTGAGATGCCAGCTCCAGATAATGTTCAGGCTGTACAGCATTTTCTTGGCATGGTCAACTATTTACACAAGTTTATACCAGACTTCAGTGAGTTGACAGCACCTTTGAGAGAGCTGATGTGCAAAAATGTTATATGGTCTTTGCTGTAACAGCACCAGAAGGCATTTGAAGACCTTAAGTAGAAAATTGCCACCCCACCTACATTAAGATACTATTCTTCTTCTTCTTCTTTCGGCTTTTCCCGGTTAGGGGTCGCCACAGCGGATCACCTGTCCACCAATGATTGGCAGTGGAGTTTTACAGTGTCGAGTTGCCAGCCCAGTGCCCAACCTTCCACAGAAGGCACACATGCACACACTCACACCTAGGGCCAATTTAGAGTGTCCAATCCATCTACAGCATGTCTTTGGGATGTGGGAGGAAACCGGAGCACCTGGAGAAAACCCACGCGACCACAGGGAGGACATGCAGACTCCGCACAGAAGGCACCCAGCCGAGGATCGAACCAGAGAGCCTCTTGCTGTGAGGCGACAACGCTAACCGCTGCACCACTGTGGCCGTAAGATACTATGATGTCAATAAACCAGTAACTCTTTCCTGCGATGCTTCAAAATTTGGTCTTGGCACAGTTATTCTTCAAAGAGACAGACCAGTAGCCTATGGAGCTAGATCTCATACCCAAACTGAAATGCAATATGCTAAGAACTTTTGGCAATAATATTTGCATGTTTGAAGTTTCATGATTATATTTATGGCTGAGCTATTCAGACTGAAACTGATCACCAGCCTCTAGTCACTATTCTAAAGAAACCTATACATTCAGCTCCAGCGAGATTACAAAGAATGATGCTCAAATTGCAAAAGTACAACTTCAAAATGGTCTATACAAAGGGTTCCTATTATATAATCGAAGACGCAATCCTTCAAATGTATCTTGATCGAACATGAAAACACAAAACAGCAAAATAGCGAAATGGCATATAAGCGATTTCTTTCTGTGGGAAAGAAATTTCTTGGCTGCCTCCGTTACTTTGCCGTTTTCCTCACTGTAGTGCGATTTCGGAGTTGGTATCTTTAGGTAGGGGGGGTATGGGGGCTGAAGCCCCCCACTTTATGTAATGTTTTGAAGTTTTTATTTATTTATTTATTTATTTTTTGTGGAACACCAATTTATTTCACTGGGAAAAAAAATTGCTGTTTCAAGTATTTGGGATTGTAAGCTTTCGCTTACATGGGGTCGATAAATCAGCGTTTGCTTTTTTTAAGCATTCGCTGATTTAATATAGACCCTATACAAAAGGCACACTTCTTTAAATGGCTGGTACCTTATCCAGATCGCCCAGAAATACAATGGAACAGCTTCATGCAGAGAATTTTGACTTTGATGTCATGGAAGTGCATAATTTTTCTATCACGAGACTTGATGAGCTGAGAGATCATACAAAGACTGGTACAATTTTGCAAGAGCTCAACCACTACATTAATGTTGGATGGCCGTCAAAGCAATCTAGTGTACCACCTGAACTGCAAACTTATTTTCCTTACAGAGATGAGATGTTGATGGAAGATGGCATTATTTTCAAAGGTCCCAAATTGGTTGCTTCTCCTTCCTTACAACATGAATATATCCAGATTTTGCATCGTGGTCATCCAGGTTCTGAATCTACCAAAAGAAAGTGGAGAGAACTAGTGTTTTGGCCTTCTCTAGTAAAAGACATTGATAACGTACTTTCTTCTTGTTCAGGATGCAATAGTACTGAATCGCATTTGCAAAAAAAAAAAAAACACTTCCAGCTAAGTCAAGTTCCTAAACTACCTTGGTCAACAGTAGCCATTGATACTGTATATTTGAGTGGAGCAATTAGCATTACTTAGTGTTGGTAAATTTTTATTCAAACTGGTTTCAGATTGATTTACTACCTAATCTAACATCCACAGCTGTTATCAACAAAGTCCACATAAAGTTATTTCTGATAATGGTACTCAATTTACTAGTCAGTTGTTTCGGAAATTTGCAAACAGAATGGGACTTGTACATGCTACTAGTAGTCCAGAATATCCGCAGTCAAATGGGCTAACTGAACATGCAGTACAGAGTGCAAAGCAATTGCTTCAGAGGTCAATGTGTGATAATACCGATGTCTTTTGGAATTTACTCAATCTCGGAAACATACCCCATGGCGATATACTTGACTTGCCTGCTCAGAGACTTCTATCCAGGCAAATCAGAACAACATTGCTTATTAGTTCCAGTTTGTTGAGGCCTAAAGCTAAGAACAACATGACAATTATAGCCCAATTATTCAGAAAGTGTTTTTTCCAGAAGTCCAACTAAGATAAATCAAACAAATTTCTTCATTCATTAAAAGAAGAAATGACACTGAGGATACAAACGGCAAATAGTTTCGACCGGATTGGTCAAGTAACAGGTATATGCACTGAGCCAAGATCCTACTTTTTAGAATCTGAGGGTGTGGAGTACAGGAGAAATCACAGACATCTTCTTCCTGTACCAGAATCAATATTGCAGCATTGTTCCTGTGATACATGCTCTATATCTCAATACAATCCAGAAAATGTTCCTGTTGCAGAAAGTGTCTTAACTTCTACTTCCATTCCTGATGACGTTCCTGATGTCCCTAAGGTTGAACATTCAGCAGAGACAGTCCCAGTTGCTAGGCATAATTCTACTTTGTATGTCACAAGGTTTGGTTGTATTTCCAGACCTAGTGCGAAATACACAACAACCTGGACATAATTATTTATGTGTATTTAGTTTTGTACAATTGCATGACAAAGAATTATTTGTATTGATTGTATTTGTATGGATTACATGTCAATTAGTGTCATCAATATTGCATGACTGATTTCTCAAAGAGTGTGTGTGTGTGTTTTATCTTTAAGAAGCGTTTCAAGGTCAGCACGTGAATATTAATAGCAAGCATGTGCTAGCTTCAGTGCCATTTTGATAGTGCAGCCAGAGAGTGAGCATGTATAAGTGTAATAGCTAGTTTGTTTCTAAGTTTATCTAAGTTAAAGTTATTAAGCCTCAGTCCTGATGTGTTTGTACATAATAAAGCTACTTTAACAGAACCCACAAAGACTAGTCTATTTTATCCTGACTGGACAAGCGACAGTAATCAAATCCTTTCCCCTACTCAGCATGGGTTCAGGCAAGGCCACAGTACTACAACAGCTCTCATATCCTTGATGGATACAGTTAGCCGCGCTCAAGACTCATGAAAAATTATATCCTCACTCTTTCTTGACCTCTCTAAGGCCTTTGATACAGTCTCCCACCCTCTATTTCTTACAAAACCCTCTAAACTAGGTATCTCCCCCACAACCCTAAGCTGGTTCTCTAATTACCTCACACATAGACAACAGTCTACCAAATGGCAGCACTTTTTGTCTCCATTCCTTAACACATCCATAGGGGTTCCCCAAGGCTCCTTACTACTGCCTCTTCTTTTCAGTATTTTTATCAACAACTTCCACTCCACTCTCAGTCAAGATTTTGTAATACAACATACAGGTGACTCAACCATCATCTGCTCTGCCAACTCCACATCAGAACTTCAGCAAATTACCCAAAATGCCTGTACATCTACAGAAACCTGGATAACCAACAACCATCTTGTCCTAACCCCCCACAAAACCAAACTCTTTTTACTTACTCCTAAAAAAACCTCTCTCCTAAACAAGACTAAATTCACTGTACATTCTCAAAACAAAACTATTATTGAGGTTGTGTCATATACAAAACTACTAGGTATTATCTTAGATGAAAACCTAACATTTGACCTTTATCTGCAAAATAGTATAAAAAAAAAACACATCAAAAATTGGGCATCCATTGGGCATTACAGACACAAAAACTTCCTTAACCACTCTACAAAACAAACCCTTGCCATAACATTTCTTCTACCTTCTCTCTTATATGGTGCTCCTCTCCTTACCAATATCCAGTCCTCTCTGAAAACCGAGCTTGAGACCTGCTACAATAAAATTGCCAAGTTCACAACTAATGCAAAATATTCATCCCATCACTGTTCCTTCTTACACTTACTGAATTGGCTTGAACTCCCCCATTACCTCACTACTTACAGTTAACTACAGCACACAGAATTATTTCCAAACCATCAGACTCCCCAGCTCTTACCTATTTATTTACCCACTGCCACCCAAGTAGACCACTCAAATCTGAGAACTAACTTCTCCTGAAGGTAGAAAAAAAAAATCTTTCAGCTGGCCAGATGCTCTACTCTTTTTCTATTGCCAAACAATGGAATACCCTTCCATTACCATTAAGAACCACCCGTAATACATCCTCTTTCAAAAAGGCTCTACGGCAATACCTCTCCATGCTATGGCACTGCACATGCACTAACCCTGCACCTCCCAAAACCTGATTCCCCAGACTCACAACTATTTTCACCTTTTTCATCTAACACCCTTCAATGCAAACGCTTCTACCTACTAGTGTGACTAATCATAAAAGCATCATCTAGGCCTATTATGTTGAAATACCTATTGATAAAGGCATTGATTTTGTATGTTTAACTTGCATTCCTAAGTTGTATTACTAATTCAGTCTGATTGACGTTCTCTCATGCTTATTTTCATGACACATCTTGCAGAAAGCATCTTCACAAGTTGTTAATATCCTTACTACTGTAAACTCTCAGTTAACTGGCACCCATGGGGATTGGTAGATGCCGGATAACTGTAGTATCTGGTTGCTTGAGAGTTACTATTAAAAATAGGCCTGACTAATATTGTACCGTATACTGTTTGTTTGGTTTGACTTGTTCTCAGGTTGGGGAGAGAGATAATTTATTCCTATCTTCCTTTTTAAAACTCTAAAACTCTAAAAATGTAAGGTATGTTTCTGCGGGGGGGGGGGGGGGCAGAAAGTGCGACGTATGAAAATTGTACTGTATTTCTTTGCTGGTTGCTTGAGAGTGCCAGTTGTTTGAGTTCTGGTTAACTGAGAATTTACTTTACATTACTAGTTAAGTTATTGACATGTTTTTCTCGGTATATATAACTGTTACATCTGACATGTTTTCAATTAATATCTCTTATATTGTACTGTAATTTATGTAGAGCTTTTACCGTTGTTTATTCAACTGTGACTCTTCTATTGTGCGTACTTGTTAATGTGGAGCTTTTCCCCCTGGGCCTCCACTGAAAATGTGCTCACTTTGGCCCAATGGACCATCCCAGTAAACAAATGCAGATAAATAAATGAATAAATAATTGGGTACTTAGGCTGGTTCAAGGGCCCATTCAGCCATGACTGGGGCTGATACACATAAAGCAAATAAACAATAAAGACAGGATACAGTCAAATATAAATACATTGAGATAAATTGGGTAAAGTAAATACATCAGTACATGTAGAATGCAAGATAAATATTTTGTGGTTCAAAGCATTAAACAGAAAAAAATAGACATGAAGATTAGTAAATGAAGCTACATTTGTAATTGACAGTGTAATGCAGGTTTTTGGAGCACCCTCGCACCTTTAATACCGTATTTCTCAAGTTTAAAGATAAAGAGAGAGAGTGCTAGTTCTCACATCTAGTGAAAAGGAAGGAGAAATACATATGTGGATATGATAACTGAGTTAATAAAAGTATATTGATCTGTAATTGGTTATTGGTGAGAGGTAAGGCAAACCAAATATATCAATCTAGTATCTCTGAAGCTGTAACATTTGCTTTCATGAAGTAAGTGAGAGTTGTTGAGAATGAACAAAAAGAAAGAAAGCTGCGTTTTTGTAGGGGCAAGACCCCTTCAACCCCCCCTTCTAATTATGTATTCCAGTTCCAAGATCGCACAACACTGGGGAAAACAGAAAACGTCTATGACCCACTGTGTTTGATCTCGCAACGACCACCAATGTTTTAGCATGCGAATAGCTGTGAAAGTGAGTCTAACCCAACATCCACTTATACTATGCTCACAAAACTAAATGTACATGTTCAAAAAATACATCACTCTAAGAAATAATCATTGATATGATGCTTAAATCTAAATTATTCCAAATGCATTTAGACCAAATTAATAAACTCTAAAAAGAGAGTAGGTGAATGGACCCCAATATGTAAAACTAAACCTGTATCATATATACATATAAATATATATATATATATATATATATATATATATATATATATATATATATGTGTGTGTGTACATATATACACACACACACACACACACACACACACACACACACACACACACACACACACACACACTCGCACTGTATGTATGTACATTGCTTTAGTTTTATTTTTAATGTGTAGTTACTTTAATGGAACAGTTTTCTTTTCCTGGTGGTCAGTCTCAGATAAGTTCTACTCTGTAAAGTTTTCGTGATTACAATGCAAGCTTCTTCAGATTAATTTAGTTATACTCATGTTTACTTTGGTAGTGCTTCTTTTGAAGAAATGTAAATTTAGCATATTGCTAAACTGGATTTCTAACGCTATGAACGGGTAGTTTGGTTGACCTATTTTTTAATGTCTGCTATTTTTACCCTTTTTAAATATGTGATTATTCATGTACTTATTAATTGAATGAAGAATTAATTTGAGGAGTACTGTTTGTTGATTTGAAAACATTGTGAAGTGCAGTGCATCTATGAAATCATTACTATTACTTAAAATTTGCCAGTGAATCGGTGGCTATTTTAAATAAAACTCTTGTTTCATATTCTAAAGTGTGAGAAGCTCAGGCAATATTATTTTAATATTGAAGGTCAACATTAGTTAATGATTCTGGAAGTAACATATGACCACGTCTTGTAAGCCTGTTAGGTCAGACGGTTAATTTATTGTATGTTTGATTAACATGACTTGTACTGCGCATCAACTCCAGATTTGCTATATAAACAGAGAACTGCGCTTTCTGCTGTCGCACATGGGCAGCCTACAGAAACACTGATAATATTCAGAAATGGTTTTATGTGTCTTTCCTAAGCAGATTGCTAGTGTTACTCTAGAGTTCATATAAGTGTTATGTTTTCTGTCTTCAATATAGCATCACTATCAGGTGTTTCTAGGATTTGGCAGCACATTTTGAGAATATTACTTTATCAACAGCAATTATTAGTGACACGACACTTCAGATGTGTGCGATGACTGGATTTTGTATGGTCAGTAACTCTGAAGAAGAATAAAACATTTTAAGCAGTCCTCTGAGTGAGCACATCATGCAAATTAAAAGTAGGTAAGCAATATAAGAAAGGAAGAAGAAAGGCTATGAAGTACCAGGATGCAAAAAGAGAGAGAGAGAGATGTGTTGTTGCCTTTTCAAAGCAGAGAAATGTTCTGCTGTTTAATGAGAGCCTTTCTGGGACATTGTACTGTTTATGGAACCTTGCCTTTCTTGGGGAGGTTGGCAAAATGGCTAATGCATTTACCTTATAAACACAAATTGCAGATTTTGATTCTCACATAGGGTAGTTGGCTAAGCTTAAAATAGCCAGTTAGCCTAGTACTAATCTATAAACCTATGAATCTACGAACAAGACAAAGGCATTTCAGAAAAAAGGCAGCAAAAGAAGTCTATATTAGAAATCACTTCAAGAAAATGAATAGAAGACCTTAGTATTTGTAGTATAGTGGTGGGGCAAAGGATGGCAAAAATATTGAAGTACCTGAAGAGAATCAGCAGAATGCAACAGGATTCCAAGTTTCCAAAAAAGAGCTAGTCAAGAACAAGGAGGCAAAATCTGTAAATCGGATGGGTAGAGATACAGATGCTTTTTTTTTCAAATACACTGGTTATAGAACAAATTCAGCAGAGTATTTAAGGAGCCAAGGGACTCAAAAGGGAGAATTATATGATCACTTTGTATTATTTTTGTGAGAAAGAGGAAAAAACTGTTTACTCACTAGAATCACACTGCAGTGTTCAGACCTAGATGAATCAAATGATCCTTATCTGTTATTATAGATTTATAGAGTATTTCATTCTTGCCAAATACATACTGGCAATGCCAAATTACATACTTGATGTCCTACCCTTCCTTGAAATGAACAACAAAAATGAATGCAGTTTTGTATGTATTTATTTATGTTTGTGTTTTTAGAATCCCACCTTCAACAGGATATCTAGAGGAAAATATGTCATGTTAGTTAGCCATAGTGAGGCCGTCAATTATCATAAGAAAAATTAATATTAATGTTAAAAATAAATAGTGTCTAAGTTAAATGCATTCCATAAATGATGCCTTGTGCTGCTTTCATTAAACATTGATATACAGTATTAAACACAGTGATCTAGCATACAGAATGAAAAAAAGGACTTTATAAGAATATTAAAATGCAATCTCTGCATATTCATTTAAAGCTGAAATTACTTATGACAGCCCAGTAAATATAAGGAAAACTTTGCTATTTATTTTGAACTGAAAAGCATTAACAAAAAAGGGACTCAAAAAAGTATAGTAGATTATGCAACCTATGTTTGAGTTTATGTGTAAGGGGTTAAACCTGGAATGAGAAAACATGCAACAGCCTAAATACAATTAGTTACAAAAGCTGCGCTAATGCTGGAAAATACATATAACAGTTTCTAAGTTGCATTTTTATGTTGTAGAACCCTGATCGTTGCTTCTGCTTGAGATGGGGTCTCTAGTGGTTAAGCATAATAATTTTATTGATAACTGTTGAGCCCAATTTGCAATATAAGTATTTTGACCCATATCTGTATTTTTAGTGCAGTGAACTGTAATTTAAATGTATAAAATACTCGTCCTAATGTAAAAGCAGCAGTGTTCAACGTCTTTTAACATTGTCAGAACTGAAGATGTGGTTCTTCTGTATTTTTTCTTTTGATGCCTTCTTCTGTATTGGTTTAAGTGTCTTCACGATTGCTACTTTTCATGTTGTAATATTGAAGATGTTTGAATTCTCATACTCCTACTGTAGAAGAAGTTAAAAGCAAATTAACATACATTGTGCATAAAACTCTTGAGAAGGCAGGGTTGTTTCATTTTTTTTTTTTTTTTTTGCTTATTGTTCAATTGGCGCTAGTCGTTCTGTTTGAAGTCTTACTGTTGTTTTCACATGTGCTGCACCAACTCTTTCAGTTTTTTCTACTTGGAAATTTAAGACAGTAAAGGCAAGGTTCTGTAACATAAAGTGCCCTGGGCTAAACCTGGAATAAGTCTGAGTGACTCTTCTTAGCTGTCAAGACTGCCTGATTGTGGTGTGCAGGCTCCATTTTATTTATTTATTTATTTTGTATTTGTTGAGGAGGGTAAAGCAAATCCACATGGACCTTTTTCAGAGTTAGTCAAAGAGGACACTGTCTAGTTAAGTAACTTGCAGAGAGTCACACAGTAGGCAAATGGAGACCTATTGTATAACCAAACCCTAGGCCACAAGAAACAGCTTGTCCATAGGTTTATAGATAGACTATTGGCCCCAGGGCCGATATAAGCCTAGCCAAAAAGGTACCCTGGCTTTTGCCACCCAAGACAGTTATTTTCCTGTGCTCCTGTCGAGCAGAGCCACAGAGGTGATCCCTGGGGTGAATTTCCTATTTCCCATCCAATCATCAAGATTTTTCTTGAAGAGTGCTAATGAGGAGCTTTGTTTGACATAGATACGTAGTTTGTTCCAGAGTATGGGAAGTCTCTGGAACAGAAATCTATCCCTCCAGCATGTTCTGTTTATTGTAGTGACAAGGTTTAGGTCCATAGAGCGTGTAGCTCGGAGGGATTGGGATTTCTTTAAGTGGAGCATGTCCAAAGCTCTGGGTTTGACATATCTTTGTATGTTAGGCAGAGATCGCCTCTGAGTAGGTGATATGCAATGGAATAAAGCTGGAATTTTTTGAGACAGTCTGCATAGGCATCTGTTTGAAGCCGGTAATCCTCTCTGTGAGGTATTTCTGCGGCCTTTCTAGTTGTTGTAGATGTCTTGTGAGGTACATACCAAAAGGGGCATTGTACTCTATAATGGGTCTAATGAGTGACGAGTAGAGGGGAACAATGACCTCTTTTTTCCTGGATGAGAAACCTTTTGTGATGAGGTGTGCCACATATAAGGATTTCCTGACTACTGTGGCGATGTGATTATCAAAGGAGAGACTACTGTCCACCTGTGTCCCAAGGTCTCTTATCACACTTTTGGAGTTAAATAGACTACCACCTATGCGGTAGCTCATGGGTACAGAGTTTTTGCCAAAGGGGATGACAATGCACTTTTTGGCATTGAGCTTGAGGCCATGGCTTTGACACCAGGCATTTGTCTCCGTGAGGCCCTTTTGTAGGATGTCCACATCATTAAGAGTTTCAATTATGGCTCCTAGTTTGCAGTCATCTGCGAACTTCGTTAGCCAAAGACCTTCTGTGTTAGCCTGTACTTCAGAAAAGTAGATACAAAACAGGAGAGGACCCAGGACTGAACCCTGTGGTACTCCACTTGTCACTGGCTGAAGTCAGATTTGGAGTCTGCTACTTTCACAGGGTGGGTTCTGTCAGAGAGCCAGTTGGCAACCCATCTTGTGACATAGGGATTTATACCTAGTTTATTGAGTTTATCTAGAATTCCAGAGTAAGGGATGGTGTCAAAAGCCTTGGCAAGATCTAGATAGGCTGTGTGAACCACCATGCCCTCGTCTATGGCTTTGGTGACTGCTTCAAAGAAGTCTATCAGGTATAGGAGACATGATCTGGCTTTTACAAACCCGATCTGGTTGAAGTCCAGAGTTTGGAGATTACCAATGTCTTTGTGCATTGTATAACCAAACCCTAGGCCACAAGAAACAGCTTGTTCATAGGTAGGTACTAGGCTATTGGCCCTAGGTCCTATATAAGCCTAGCCAAAAAGGTACCCTGGCTTTCACCACCCAAGAAAATTATTTTCCTGTGCTCATGTCGAGCAGTGCCACAGAGGTGATCCCCGGGGTGAATTTCCTATTTCCCATCCAATCATCAAGATTTTTCTTGAAGAGTGCTAATGAAGAGCTTTGTTTGATATAGACAGGTAGTTTGTTCCAGAGTATGGGAAGTCTCTGGGACAGGAATCTATCCCTCTAACATGTTCTGTTTATTGTAGTGACAAGGTTTAGGTCCATAGAGCGTGTAGCTTGGAGGGACTGGGATTTCTTTAAGTGGAGTATGTCCAGCAGCTCTGGGTTTGACATAGCTTTGTATGTTAGGCAGAGATCGCCTCTGAGTAGGCGATATGCGATGGAGTAAAGCTGGAGTTTTTTGAGACGGCCTGCGTAGGCATCTGTTTGAGGCCAGTAATCCTCTTTGTGAGGTATTTCTGCGGCCTTTCCAGTTGTTGTAGATGTCTTGTGAGGTACATATAAAAAGAGGCGTTGTACTCTATAATGGGCCTAATGAGTGATGAGTAGAGGGGAACAATGACCTCTTTTTTCCTGGATGAGAAAACTTTTGTGATGAGGTGTGCCATGTTGAAGGATTTCCTGACTATTGTAGTGATGTGATTATCAAAGGTGAGACTACTGTCCACCTGTGTCCCAAGGTCTCTTATCACTCTTTCGGTGCTATGTACACTACCACCTATGTGGTAGTTCATGGGTGCAGAGTTTTTACCAAAGGGGATGACAATGCCCTTTTTGGCATTGAGCTTGAGGCCATGGCTTTGACACCAGGCATCTGTCTCCGTGAGGCCCTTTTGTAGGATGTCCACATCGTTAAGAGTTTCAGTTATGGCTCCTAGTTTGCAGTCATCTGCGAACTTCATTAGCCAAAGACCTTCTGTGTTAGCCTGTACTTCAGAAAAGTAGATACCAAACAGGAGAGGACCCAGGACTGAACCCTGTGGTACTCCCCTTGTTACTGGTCTGAAGTCGGATTTGGAGTCTGCTACTTTCACAGTGTGAGCCATCAGTGAGCCAGATGGCAACCCATCTTGTGACGTAGGGATTTATACCTAGTTTAATAAGTTTATTTATAATTCTAGATTGGGGGATGGTGTCAAAATCCTTGGCAAGATCTAGATAGGCTCTGTGAACCACCTTACCCTTGTCTACAGCTTTGGTGACTGCTTCAAAGAAGTCTATCAGGTTTAGGAGACATGATCTGCCTTTTACAAACCCAAACTGGGTGGGGTCCAGAGACTGGAGATTACCATTGTCTTTGTGTATAAGATCCATGATGATACATTCCATGGCTTTGCAGACCAGGCTCATTAGCCTAATGGGGTGGTAGTTCCCAGGGTCAGTGGTGGGTCCCCCTTTGTGGAGTGGGATAACCATTGCTGTGTGCCATTCAGTAGGCACAAAGACTGAAGTGAGACTATGATTGACCATGGTGCTTAGGTGAGGTGCCAGTTCATTCTGCAGTTCTTGTAGAACACAGCCTGGGATGTTGTTAGGTCCCATGGATGCTGTGTTTTTGGCTTTGGAGAGTGTGGTTTTTACCTGTGCAACCATGATTACAGGAACTTTGCATTTTTCCGGTGTAGAGATGGACCCTTTAGGGGGTCAAAGGGGGGGATAAAGTTAGCACTGAACCTATCTGCCAGGATGTTGGCAATATCTGTTGGTTCTGTATACTTAGTGCCATTGTGCTGTAACTCAGAGCAGATCTGAGTATTGCCATTGAAATTCTTGACATAGTGATAGAATGCTTTGTGGTTGTCTTTAGAATCAGTGGTGATTTTGTTTTCGTAACTAGGTTTGGTGGATTTTATGAGGGATCTCAGCTTCTTACTGAGGCTGGCCAGGGAGTTCCTCCAATCATGAGATTTTACTCTTTTTTGCAATAGTTTCTTTCTTCTGTTGTAGTGTTTGTTTATGGCAGGGGGCCACCAGGCTTCCTTTTTTGGAGGATAGCATCTTGGTTCTGTTAGGGATAGCACGATCAATGCACTCGTGTAAGTGCTCATAAAGTGCATTCGTGTAGATTCAGCTGTCATACCTCTATTGTTCCTCTGCATAGGTGTCGAGAAGTTTGCCACTTCTGTCTTAAGAAGCATGAAGTTGGCTTTGGAGAAATTTTTTTTATGGTGGTTTCCCTAATAGGGGTGGGGGCGGGATGTGGATGTCTAGGGTGATTAGCTTGTGGTCAGATCTGACCAGTGAGGAATTGACCTCTGGTGTGGAACACCGGTCGCCCATGTTGGTAATGACTAGGTCTAGGATATTGCTGCCCCTGGTGGGGGTGTGGATAAGTTGATCCAAGGCACTGGAATTTATGAATTCCAGAAAATGTTGAGCAAAAGAGTTGGTACATGAGAAGTTTTCCCAGTTAATGGTGGGGTAGTTGAAATTGCCCATTATTAGGTTGTTGGGTTGTACCCTAATATTTTCCAGTGTACCAAGAAATGAGGAGTGGGAATCGTGGGTCATGGTGGGGGATCTGTAGCAAGTTACAATTTGGATTGCGGTCTTGCCCAGAGTCAGTTGCACTTGGATAATCTTGGATGCATTATGCTGAGCAACTAGCCTGGAGGTGTGGATATCCTTAATGAATATGGACACACCTCTGCCTTTAGTATTTCAGTCCTGGTTAGGTGGCCAAAAGGTGCGGTATGAATTATAGTCTGGTAATGCAAGGGTGCTCTCTGGAGCCATGAACCAGGTCTCTGTCACTGCACAGATGTCGATGTTCTCCATTTTAAGGAGTGCCTTGAGTGAATGAATTTTGAGGTTTAGACTTGTAGCATTACCCTCAGATTTTGCTTGCTTGTACCTGTTAAGGTGGTGAATTTGTCATTTGAACCTTGCCTAAAAAAGGCACTATAGGGGTGGCAAGAGCCTTAGCCAGTTTCCGGAATCCCAAGGGCAACAGGTGCAGGCCATCTCTGGCAAAGCATCATGGTCTGTTTATCATGTCATCCCAGTAAAGAAAAGTACAAAGGACCCCAAAAAACAGGAATCCACAACAAATAAAGATGTGAACAGGTCCACCACAGGATAAAAGTCACAATAAGGCTAAGACCACTGAAAACTGTAGGAAGCAATTTAATCCACAATTCCACACTTGAACGACTGAGCGCTTTCACCAGAAGCCTGGTATCATCAGAGTCATAACAATTCAAATACACCCATCATGTTCTTATATACATTTAAAACATCAATTAACCAATTAAAATTCCTTAATTGGTAAAACACCCTTAAAGGTAACTTTGCAAAAACCAAAAACATTTCTAAAAATGCATATGTATGTATGAATCCATTAATTAAAATATATGAAGAAAATGTTTGTATACATAATAATAAATGAATAAAGAAATGTCCTTCCTATCTTTGTTGCCAACATAAACCTAACTTAAGATACAAATCAATATATATAAAATATAAAATTAAATGAATGTAATAATTTGTATATACAATAAATTCTAAATATAATATTAATATTGAATAAAGTACTCATATTGAATATTAAATACCTACTTCACAAATTATGAATATTTCACAAACCCATATTGTGTTGTTCAATGTGTAAACAACAATATAACAAAATCAGATGCTTTGTATTCTCAATGCATTGAACTAGTTGGTGTAAATAAATATAACAATTCAACAGTTACATATTAGTGTTACAACCGTCTGAATAAATATCAAAAGTATTAGGCAATCATCCAATAGGATAAAATCTAAATAAAATTAGATCTAT
This sequence comes from Protopterus annectens, assembly GCF_019279795.1. Taxonomy (NCBI): domain Eukaryota; kingdom Metazoa; phylum Chordata; order Ceratodontiformes; family Protopteridae; genus Protopterus; species Protopterus annectens. The sequence goes on along the minus strand of NC_056726.1, from coordinate 1,783,419,163 downwards.
ATTTTAACAAGGGTTTTAAAGAAATGCTTTCATTGATCCCCGGGTATTTGGTAGCATTTAACCTAATCTGCCATTCCATTTCCCGGAGGGCAACTAGATTGTCAACATCTCCGAATGTGTCAGGTTTAATTTTGTCTACTACAAAAAATAAAAATTTTTTGAATTCGTGACAAGTTCTACTATGTAAATAAAGGACATTGTGGTCATCCTTTCTTCTAATGGAACCACAATGTTCCCTAATTCTCTCTTTTAAACATCTTGTAGTCTTGCCCACGTAAAAAGCATCGCATGTCATGCACTATGCAACGTATACACAATGCTTGGTGACACAGTTGCATCGCCCAGGACATGCGATGGTACGACCAAAACCTGCTACAATGAGGTTGGAACCTACTGCTATATATCTGCACCATTTACAACAACCACATCTATTCATTTGTGATCTCACAAAGTTGTCACTTTTTCTCTCTAATATGTCTTTCAAGTTATTTCCCCTACTAAAAACTATTACAGGGGCGTCACCTAGAATTGATTTTAGACTTTCACTTAGAAAGTAATCCCATAGCATTTTTAAGTTTGTACAAATTTCCAAAGAAATATCATTATATTTCAAAATGAATTTAGGCCTTTCTTTATCCATACCCACATTATTGTCTTCACTGTTCAACCCATACAAAACTGAATCCTTAACCCCTGTTTTCAAAATTGGGGAATATTTACTTTTCCTCTTTTTGTACACCTCTTTTTTAGTTCTAATTAGAAGTGTCAAAGGATAACCTCTCTCCAAGAATAATCCAATGAGTATATATATCTCTTTTTTAAAATCCTCGTCATCACTGATCAACCTAGAGAGACGAGCCATCTGACCTTTGACCAAGCCCCTCCTTTGATGCATAGGATGGCAACTGGTATAGTGCAGCATAGAATTGGCATAACTAGGTTTCCTGTATATGTTGCTTACAAACTCTATTTCATTCTTGGAAATCCTGATGTCCAAAAAATTAGCACAATCACTATTCCAATAGTATGTAAATTTGACGAATCCAGAACAGTTGTTTAAATAGTCCATGAATTCCCTAACACCATCCTCATCGCCCTTCCATAAAATGAGTAGGTCGTCCAGAAATCTATTATAAGACAATATATTGTTCCCAAATCTAGAATTAAGAATGTACTTTTTTTCCCATGCTAGAAGAACTAAATTAGCATAGACCGGGGCACATTTAGCACCCATTGCTACCCCGGTCGTTTGTTTGTACCTTTCACCTTCAAACATGAAGAAATTATTGTTAAGTATCAATTCCATTAGTCCATAACAAATTTCCAAATTTTCCATATCAAATTTCCTATTTGAATATAGACTGTCATAAAAGAGCTCTAAACCCTCCAAATGAGGAATTACTGAAAAAAGATTAACAACATCAATTGTTAGAAAACCAAATTTGCCTAGTTTTGAAAAATCAATTGAATTCAATCTTTCTAGACAGTGCCATGAATCCTTCAGTATATGTTCAGCATCCATTAAGGCTTTCTTACAATGGAAATCTACAAATGCTGCCAAGGGCTCGGTCTTAGAACCCTTTGCTGAAATAATGGGACGAAACTGAAGAGAATCAGTTCCCTTGTGGGTCTTAGGTATGCCAAAAAATTTTGGCATATTAGGAAACTTCACTACTAGAAAGTGAAAATCTGCCTCATTGATCACTCCCTGATATAAAGCATCTAGTAAATACATGTCAATTTTCTGGTATGCCGAATTAATCTCGTGAATAGATACTCTAGTATAGGTGTTATCATTATTCAAGATGGACATCATCTGGCCAACATAATCCATGTTGTACATGATGACCATCCCTCCACCCTTATCAGGTCTCATGCATCTATATTGGCCCGTCGATGTAAGTTCTTTAAGTACTGCCCTTTCATTGTTGGTCAAATTATCAATATAGGTGGCCCTTTGCAAACAAAGTCTCCTCAATTCATATTCCACCATTCTTTCAAAAGTACTGATCTCTTTATTAGTAGGTGGCATAAATGTGCTTTTCCTCCTAAGTGAATTGGATTGGTGCAACCCATTTGGTATGTTACTATCGGTACCTGATGTATTTAATATTCAATATGAGTACTTTATTCAATATTAATATTATATTTAGAATTTATTGTATATACATATTATTACATTCATTTAATTTTATATTTTATATATATTGATTTGTATCTTAAGTTAGGTTTATGTTGACAACAAAGATAGGAAGGACATTTCTTTATTCATTTATTATTATGTATACAAACATTTTCTTCATATATTTTAATTAATGGATTCATACATACATATGCATTTTTAGAAATGTTTTTGGTTTTTGCAAAGTTACCTTTAAGGGTGTTTTACCAATTAAGGAATTTTAATTGGTTAATTGATGTTTTAAATGTATATAAGAACATGCTGGGTGTATTTGAATTGTTATGACTCTGATGATACCAGGCTTCTGGTGAAAGCGCTCAGTCGTTCAAGTGTGGAATTGTGGATTAAATTGCTTCCTACAGTTTTCAGTGGTCTTAGCCTTATTGTGACTTTTATCCTGTGGTGGACCTGTTCACATCTTTATTTGTTGTGGATTCCTGTTTTTTGGGGTCCTTTGTACTTTTCTTTACTGTTTGGTCAACCGAGGATTTCGAGCACTAGGCAAGATTTGTTGTGAATATGGAGGCATTGCTTAAAGAACTGACTACCGTGTTGAGTAAACTGGTACGTTTATATGAGGAGGAGAAGGCTAAAGATGATGTGACTCCTATTAACAGCCCTACGGAGACACAGGTAGAGCTGTACACTTTGCATTCACCTAGCGACATCACACCCGGACAGAGGGTCAGGTCTACAGTTACTTACAGTGGTGTCGTTAGGCGAGATATGAGTGGAAGTTCGAATGGAGCCAGTAATTCCAACACGGAAGTACCGCAAACATCGGGGACCGTGGACTACAACACCCAGCAACGGAACATTTGCGCATGGCTAGAAACTCCTACGTTAGACGTAAGTGGTGGTTTGAATGCAAAGGAACATGTGGGTCAAACCAACCAACAGCCTTTGACGTTATGTGAGCAGATTTTTAAATATGAGAAGGCTTGCACCAAGTTTCGCGCAGTACAACTAGACAGTTTGTTTCTTGCTAAATCAAGAGAAATGGGGCAGATTCCGATGGGTTTACGAATTTGGAAATTACCCACGGGAATTGAGGTTGACTCCAAAGCGTATGAAGAACTGATCGAGTTATACCAAAGGACAGGTATGGATTTATTAGACATTATATTAAGGCATAATGAAATTAAAATAAAAAAACTGCGAGAAGAAATAGTGAACTTGGACGCCAATATCACTCAAGATTTGTTATTTTTTCAGCATAAAAACCATTACGAGAGGGTGATTAAGAATGTAGATAATTTTGTGCATAAGAATAAGGCCATTAAAAACAAAAAGTTAGATAGGGATTGCAATGCATATAAAGCAGGAACTGCATACCCACCGGGACGCAAGGTATTCAAATATCAACATGAAACACCTGTTAGATTTGAATTTAAAAACCATAATGAGGAATGTTCTAATGAAAGTCGGGGTGAAGTCAATGATTTTTTGGACGAACCAGAATTACCACGGAGGTCCGAGAGACTTTTAAACAAGGGGAGAGACCGGGGTCAACCCCAACGATTAAGTCCAGGAAGGAGGGGAATGAACTATCATTGACTTCTTTTACTCCAGAATTTACCTCGGACTTTTTTGTCAATTTCTCTTCATGTGATGACATCAATGTTTTGTTTAATTCCTTTTTGCCAACTGTTCCCAGCTCTCAAAATTGTAAAGTTAATGAGGGGGGCAAAGAAGGGCTTTGTATTACATCTGTAAGTGAATGCATATATACTAACTTGAGCACCAATATGATTGATGAATCTAACAACAACAGTTTTATTTCATTTGACGATGACAATGTTGACTATTTTGACAATGTTGGAATAGGGTTGTCCTCACAAGTTAATAACATTGTGGAGACTTACCAACAGGATGTGAATATTAGTGACAAGCAAAGTGAGTGTAACCATGAGTTTATTACAAATGAACAAGACAAACTTGGTGATGTTTTACCAGTTATACCACTTTGTTTAGATGCTTCAATGAATGAAGGTAGGGTTGACACCCCTACAAATAGTGAAGATGATTGTTTTAATGAAATATTAACAGGGAATTTGGAATTTAATTTGAACAACAATGATGTAGAAACACATAGTGTCAGTAATATGTCTTCCATTCCAAAAGAGGGAATGAAACATAGCATCCAAAAGGAAATGGGGTACATTATATACAACTATACTGATCTAATCATGAATGAATCCCATTTTAAATTATTTAGCAAAGGGGAAAAGTTTGTACCAAGTTTTGGTTTGGATGTAACCCATGTATTGAAAAGTTTCAAGCTATTTACAAGGGAAATTAACTTGAAACTTTATTTCCATACATCAGGTACCGATAGTAACATACCAAATGGGTTGCACCAATCCAATTCACTTAGGAGGAAAAGCACATTTATGCCACCTACTAATAAAGAGATCAGTACTTTTGAAAGAATGGTGGAATATGAATTGAGGAGACTTTGTTTGCAAAGGGCCACCTATATTGACAATTTGACCAACAATGAAAGGGCAGTACTTAAAGAACTTACATCGACGGGCCAATATAGATGCATGAGACCTGATAAGGGTGGAGGGATGGTCATCATGTACAACATGGATTATGTTGGCCAGATGATGTCCATCTTGAATAATGATAACACCTATACTAGAGTATCTATTCACGAGATTAATTCGGCATACCAGAAAATTGACATGTATTTACTAGATGCTTTATATCACGGAGTGATCAATGAGGCAGATTTTCACTTTCTAGTAGTGAAGTTTCCTAATATGCCAAAATTTTTTGGCATACCTAAGACCCACAAGGGAACTGATTCTCTTCAGTTTCGTCCCATTATTTCAGCAAAGGGTTCTAAGACCGAGCCCTTGGCAGCATTTGTAGATTTCCATTGTAAGAAAGCCTTAATGGATGCTGAACATATACTGAAGGATTCATGGCACTGTCTAGAAAGATTGAATTCAATTGATTTTTCAAAACTAGGCAACTTTGGTTTTCTAACAATTGATGTTGTTAATCTTTTTTCAGTAATTCCTCATTTGGAGGGTTTAGAGCTCTTTTATGACAGTCTATATTCAAATAGGAAATTTGATATGGAAAATTTGGAAATTTGTTATGGACTAATGGAATTGATACTTAACAATAATTTCTTCATGTTTGAAGGTGAAAGGTACAAACAAACGACCGGGGTAGCAATGGGTGCTAAATGTGCCCCGGTCTATGCTAATTTAGTTCTTCTAGCATGGGAAAAAAAGTACATTCTTAATTCTAGATTTGGGAACAATATATTGTCTTATAATAGATTTCTGGACGACCTACTCATTTTATGGAAGGGCGATGAGGATGGTGTTAGGGAATTCATGGACTATTTAAACAACTGTTCTGGATTCGTCAAATTTACATACTATTGGAATAGTGATTGTGCTAATTTTTTGGACATCAGGATTTCCAAGAATGAAATAGAGTTTGTAAGCAACATATACAGGAAACCTAGTTATGCCAATTCTATGCTGCACTATACCAGTTGCCATCCTATGCATCAAAGGAGGGGCTTGGTCAAAGGTCAGATGGCTCGTCTCTCTAGGTTGATCAGTGATGACGAGGATTTTAAAAAAGAGATATATATACTCATTGGATTATTCTTGGAGAGAGGTTATCCTTTGACACTTCTAATTAGAACTAAAAAAGAGGTGTACAAAAAGAGGAAAAGTAAATATTCCCCAATTTTGAAAACAGGGGTTAAGGATTCAGTTTTGTATGGGTTGAACAGTGAAGACAATAATGTGGGTATGGATAAAGAAAGGCCTAAATTCATTTTGAAATATAATGATATTTCTTTGGAAATTTGTACAAACTTAAAAATGCTATGGGATTACTTTCTAAGTGAAAGTCTAAAATCAATTCTGGGTGACGCCCCTGTAATAGTTTTTAGTAGGGGAAATAACTTGAAAGACATATTAGAGAGAAAAAGTGACAACTTTGTGAGATCACAAATGAATAGATGTGGTTGTTGTAAATGGTGCAGATATATAGCAGTAGGTTCCAACCTCATTGTAGCAGGTTTTGGTCGTACCATCGCATGTCCTGGGCGATGCAACTGTGTCACCAAGCATTGTGTATACATTGCATCGTGCATGACATGCGATGCTTTTTACGTGGGCAAGACTACAAGATGTTTAAAAGAGAGAATTAGGGAACATTGTGGTTCCATTAGAAGAAAGGATGACCACAATGTCCTTTATTTACATAGTAGAACTTGTCACGAATTCAAAAAATTTTTATTTTTTGTAGTATACAAAATTAAACCTGACACATTCGGAGATGTTGACAATCTAGTTGCCCTCCGGGAAATGGAATGGCAGATTAGGTTAAATGCTACCAAATACCCGAGGATCAATGAAAGCATTTCTTTAAAACCCTTGTTAAAATATAGATCTAATTTTATTTAGATTTTATCCTATTAGATGATTGCCTAATACTTTTGATATTTATTCAGATGGTTGTAACACTAATATGTAACTGTTGAATTGTTATATTTATTTACACCAACTAGTTCAATGCATTCAGAATACAAAGCATCTGATTTTGTTATATTGTTGTTTACACATTGAACAACACAATATGGGTTTGTGAAATATTCATAATTTGTGAAGTAGGTATTTAATATTCAATATGAGTACTTTATTCAATATTAATATTATATTTAGAATTTATTGTATATACATATTATTACATTCATTTAATTTTATATTTTATATATATTGATTTGTATCTTAAGTTAGGTTTATGTTGGCAACAAAGATAGGAAGGACATTTCTTTATTCATTTATTATTATGTATACAAACATTTTCTTCATATATTTTAATTAATGGATTCATACATACATATGCATTTTTAGAAATGTTTTTGGTTTTTGCAAAGTTACCTTTAAGGGTGTTTTACCAATTAAGGAATTTTAATTGGTTAATTGATGTTTTAAATGTATATAAGAACATGCTGGGTGTATTTGAATTGGTATGACTCTGATGATACCAGGCTTCTGGTGAAAGCGCTCAGTCGTTCAAGTGTGGAATTGTGGATTAAATTGCTTCCTACAGTTTTCAGTGGTCTTAACCTTATTGTGACTTTTATCCTGTGGTGGACCTGTTCACATCTTTATCATGTCATCCCAGGCAGCCAGATACTGGATCCCCTTGAATGACACCAGAAGCTTAGCCAATTGTTGAAGTCAATCATTTTGTCCTTGTACTGTGGTATCATTCTGGGTGATGGCAGGATGCTACTCAGGGCTAGGGTCATGCCTGCCTGGGCTAAAAGATCGAAGAGCTCCTCCATGTCTCTTTTCATGTAGCCCAGGGAGGTACATCTCAGGTCATTCACACCAACATGGACAATGGAAGAGTCATATTTGTACTTGTTGTGGAGTAACCTGAGTGCATGCATTATGTGTCTAATCCTGGCACCTGACAGTTATTTTCTCCTTATTTAGCCTGGTGAGTGGAACATCATTGTGCCTGACTATAGAGTCACCTATGACTAGAGTGCTGGGTACGTTGTTATGCCTTATGGGCTGTGGTTGAGTGACACACTGAGTTTGTGGGCTATGTGTCATTTGGGTTGTGTTGAGGGCTGGAGGTTGCTTGCGTTTCTGCTTTGGAGGTCTCTGTTGCTTGAGCAGATTTTTATTGAGAGCCTCCGTGAATGTAGGTGTGTGTTTCATGTTTCTATGTGTGTGTTTTGGTGGTGTGGGTTTTGAGGGACTATGTGATGAGTGTGGTGTGGTGTGGTGCAAGTGTTTACCTTCTCCTCTTGACTGCCTAGTCCAGTCTTGGGTGAAGAGAGCTTTGCTTCCAGTTTGGCTGTATAAGTGCATCTCTCACAGGTTGTAATGTTGGGTGGTAGGAGGAGAGGTTTGTCTGTGTACCTGAGGCAATTGCTGCATTGCCCCAAGATACCCAGATTCATCAGGTAGACAGGAGAAAACACTGGGAGCTGACCCTTAGACATGCCTGGGTATGTGTTTATTTATTAAGTACTAAAATCTGTTTTCCTCTAGACAAGTAAGGAAAGTTGAGTGCTGTAGTAATTTGTAGCTTATTTAGTGCTTACAATGAGTTCTGAACAAATGCTGAGCTCAAAGAAACAGATTTTAGTGCTAAAACTAAAAAAACTGGCTCATTCTAAAGGAAAAGTTGAAGAGCAGACTTTATGGTGCTAGAAATAGTTCAACCCTAGCTAAGCAGTGATGCATAAAGTGTATATATATATATTTTAATATAACAGTAGCAAATGAGCAAACTGATTAAAACAAATCAACCAATTAACAAATAAAAAGCTAAAAATAGAGCTCTGTTCCAGGAGTCTTCATCAGACAAGTTTTAAATGCACACTTCTGCCACTATGGTGCAGGGAAACCTTCTCAAAAAAAGATGGTCTGGATTAGTGTTCAGGTTGTACAAACAAAGCTAGATCCAGCAGGTCTGAATTTAGTCTATGCTACACCAAACAAGGCATACCAGTTTCAGAAAGAAACAGTTCAAATAAGCAGGTATAATAAGCCTGTAACCAGAAACTCCCAGTTCAGAAGGGCAGAATCTACCCTCTCCTCCCACAAGAGTGCAGACCACACCTTCTTAATGTAAAATAACTGACCCAAAGCCCAAGTGCTTAAACCAGAACTAATACACTTTTAGAATAACAGACACTAAGCCTTTAATCATCAACTCCCAACATAGAAGGATGTAAGCTACCCGTCCTATCACAACAGTGCAGACCACAAACCTTCTTAATGTAAAACAACTGGTCTGAAACCCAAGTGCTTCAACCAAAGGCTTAGGATAACAGTTACAATTTTATCAGGCTACTAACAAGCAGTAATAAATGCAGCAGAATAAATGCAATTAAGTACTTTTAAGAACAAGCAGCAAAAGCAAAATAAAGTAATAAAATAGGAAGAAACACAAGTACAGTAAAAGCAGATGAATAAAGTGCAATTTTTTATATAACAATAGAAAACAAGCAAATTGATTTTAAAAAATTACCCAATTAACCAGTAAAAAAGCTCAAAACTGAGCCCTGTTCCAGCAGTCTTCAGTCAGACAAGTTCTAACTGCACACTCCTGCCACTAGGGTGCAGGAAACCTTCTCCAAAAGAGATGGCCTGGATTAGTGCTCAAGTTATACAAACAAAACTAGATTCAGGATGCCTGAATCTAGTCTATGCTACAGTAACCAAGGTGCACCAACTTCAGAAAGAAACAGTTCAAATAAGCAGGCACAATAAGCCTTTAACCAGAAACTCCCAGCTCAGAAGGGTAGAATCCAGCCTGTCCACCCACAAGACTGCAGACAGCAAACCTTCTTAATAAAAAATAACTAGCCTGAATCCCAAGTGCTTTAACCAGAACTAATACACTTTTAGAATAACAGACACTGAGCCTTCAAGCAGCAATTCCCAACTTAGACGGATGCAAGGTACCTGTCCTGCCACAACAGTGCAAACCACAAACCTTCTTAATGTAAAACAACTGGTCTGTAGCCCAAGTGCTTAAACCAAAAGGCTTAGAGTAACAGTTACAATGTAATCAGGCTACTACCAAGAAGTAATAAATGGAGCAGAATAAATACAATTGAGTACTTTTAAGAAGAGGCAAAAGCAAAATAAAGTGCAATTTATTTTAGTAAAGTGCATCTTCTGTGCAAATTGCCAGACCAGACAATCATTTTCTATATTGCTTCACCTACTGCCTTGTTCATGACATTTTGTTAAAACACATATATCATCTAATTACCTGAAAAGCATGCCAGTTAGCACAGATGGTTAAGCCTGTGAGCTGCTTCTGAACTTCACCCTATCATCTTTAGTTTGAAACCATCAGTATCCACTTGTCAGCTGCTTGACCCAGAACAAGTTACTTAACCAGACAGCCTTGTCTGGAGATGTGTACATGTGTTTGTGTGCTTAATTGGTTGTTTACATAGTTAACAAATACAAAAATGTATATCCACTTCCTGTGGTTCTTTAGTTTCTTCTTAAGTCCCACATTTTGCCAAATACTTAGTACATGGGATTTAGCCACATTGTCCTTTGACACCTTGACCACAATCTGCAAGGCAGTTTCCATTTTTTGTCTTATGTTTCTTCCTTTCAAGAATGACCATAAACTACATCTTCAGGGTGAAGATTACTAAACACCCACCAGTTTGCCCTCAGGCTGTGTGGTGTCTTGGGCTGCATTATTTCTCCTTCTAGCACTTTTCTCAGTGTTGTGCTTCCTGCTTCACTTTTCTGCATCTTTTATTTAGAGCTCCTGATGATGTAATTTTTGCTTGTTGTCTTTGATAATTCCATGACTAATAGCAAGCTGCCATTTGTTCTTATTTTTTTGTGGTACTCAGGTTTCCTCCCATTTTCCAAATCAGGCTGGTTCATTGGCTGTATTAAATTTACTCAGCTTCCCCATACGTGTGTGTGTGTGTGTATGTGTGTATGTGTGTATGTGTGCATGTGTGTGTGTGTGTGTGTGTGTGTGTGTGTGTGTGTGTGTGTGTGTGTGTGTGTGTATATATATATATATATATATGTGTGTGTGTGTGTATATATGGATCTAGGACATTTGCTCAAATGAGCAAACGTCCGAATCCATAACCACCAAACACATTTTAATTTTCATTAAAGCGTGTTACTAAAAAGAAAAAGAAAAACACTACATTAACGTTTTAGCAGGGGCGCTTCGCCCCCCTGCACGTCCATGTGGGGGGGGAGGGCTGTCCCCCCCTACTTTAATATTCTCCCTCGAGACCGCACTACACTGGGGAAATGGGAATTGTCCCTTATCCGTACTGTAGTACAGCCTCGGCAGCAGCCATACTTACGTGAAAGTGCTTCTTCGGTTAAAAGCACTTTCGTGTAAGTATGCCCGGCTGTTTGGGTTTCGGACGTTTGCTCATTCAAGCAAACGTCCTAAACCCATATGGATATATCTATATCTATATCTATATATATATATATATATATATATATATATATATATATATATATAGATATATGTATATATATATATAGATATATATATCTATATCTCTCTCTCTCTCTCTATATATATATATATATATATATATATATATATATATATATATGTATGTATAAATAGATGTGAGTGTCTTATTTACACTTAATTTTCTCTGTTAGTAATTGTTTGGTGACAGCATTGGCTTAACGTGTTAGCCATCTTGGAGGGAGCACTAGCTGGTCTAATGGGAGTAGAGTAATTGTTACTGTATCTGCATTGCTTAGCACTATAAACTTGAATGTTTAGTTATTTTCACTGTTTCTCTTTTATGTTTGCTTTTGCTTAATATATACTGTGCTCTGCTGCACTGAGTTTGCTATTGTTATAGGTGTAGCTGATTAGTGGGCAGCACACACAACTTAATTTTTCCCCATAGCCAGTACTATTTTCATATTTGTTTTGTTCAGCAGGTGCCAGACACAAGTGTACTCTGGGTCAAAACAAACTCTATTGAGCAGCTTGTAACCACTACATGCTGTGAAATGCAGTGTGGTCATTATCAAACAGTGTGGTTTTCCAGCTTGTAAACACTACTATCCAGGTGTCTTCATCACTTCAGCAATACTATTCCTCCATACTGCTTTATTGCAAAAGTACGTATAGGATCATAGGATCATACTAGGTTACTACGATAGGCTTTAAAAGGCTCTAGGGGCATTACCATAGTAATCTCCAATAACGTTCCTAGAGCCTTTTGAAGCTGAAAAATGAATGTCTTAATTTTCCAAATTATCAATGCTCACAGTCTAGAATTGCTTTATATATACCTATGCTTTAGGGCACGTACAAATTTCCCTTGTCTGTAATGGCCACATGTGACAAGCCACAGGTAAATTTGCGATTTCTCATCCATCGGTCCAACATAAATGGGAAGTCTGTTCCAGAGAATGGGTAATCTCTGAGACACATACTTGTTTCTCCAAAATGTTTTGTTTATGTCACAGACATGGTTTCGATCTTTAGTTGGGGTAATTCTAGTGCTATTTGTTTTGTGAATGTATAGCATATTCAGCAGAGTTGGACCATACAGAAGGATATGTTCAAGTTTTCTACACCAGCTTCAGCTAAGGCTAAGACATTAGTTCTGAGTGATATCCTCCCTTTACCTAGAATAATGCCTAGATGCAGGGAAACGATAATTGGGTTTAACAGCTGGTTAAGTTGCTGGTGTCATTCCAGGGGGATCCAGTATGTATTACAATGGGAAGAAATGACTGACGGTGTACATCATTTTTTCAAAGGCTTTCACTTAATGGCAGAAGCTGTTGCTGCCCCCATTGTGACTTTTTGGGCAGAGTTCATCTAATGATCATCACAACCTGATAAATACCTTTATTCAAACTGAAAGATGGCTCTACTCAACACCAGGAGTCGTAACAATAAACTGCATAACCTCAAAGCATTTCTGCATTTAGAATGCTTCCATGTATGCATTGTTACCAAGACATGGTTTGAATCCTTAAACAGCATCCCTTCTGTGCCTGGATTTTGTTCCTACCATGCCTTCAGGCCCACCAGTAATGGTGGTGGAGTGTTGACGTTTATCAGGGGAAAGTATCCCTTCAAAATGGATATGCAGAGACCCCCACAGTGAACCTACTGAATTGCAGCTCACCTTAGGAAAATCTAATTTCCAGTTCATAGCCTGTTATCAATAGGGTCTATATTATAACATCAAATTTTATAAAGTTCGAATGTTATAATATCGAACCAGTTTTGTCGAATGCTGAAAACAGCGAAGGTGCAGGACACTGAATTCTTTCCCAGGGAAAGAATTCGGTGGGCCGTTGCTGCGGCTTTGCTGTTTTCAGCATTCGATATGTTGGAGCGTTACGGGTCGGGTTCAGGTAAGTGTGCGATTGTGTGTAGGTTAGGGTTAGGGGGCGGTTTAGGTGAGTTAGGGTTAGGGAGCGGGTCAGGTAAGTGTGTGGTTGTGTGGACGTTAGTGTTAGGGCGTGGGTCAGGTAAGTGTGCGATTGTGTGTAGGTTAGGGTTAGAGGGCGGGTTAGGTGAGTTAGGGTTAGGGCGTGGGTCAGGTAAGTGTGCGGTTGTGTGTAGGTTAGGGTTAGGGGGTGGGTTAGGTGAGTTAAAGTTAGGGCGCGGGTGAGGTGAGTGTGTGATAGTGACGGACCTTAGGGTTAGGGTCGGGTTAATGTAAGTGGATAGCTAGTAGTGTATGTAAAGTTTAGTTTAGGTTTAGGTGTAGGATTTTAAGTGTATGTGTGTGGATTGCTGTTTTTTGTGTGCGTTTGTGTTGTGTGTATGTTTCTCGGAATAGTGATTTTCTTCCCTGGGAAAAAAATCGCTATTCTGACTGTTCGATGTTTGCGGATTTTGGTGTTTAAGATTTGATATTATAACATTCGAACTTCGTAGATTTCGATGTTATAATATAGACCCTTATCAATGACCCTCCATGGCTGCAGGCGACCATGATAAATTCCTGGCACTCATAGATGACAGTTCCATCAGCAATAGCACTTTAATTCTTGGTGACTTCAGCTGTCCTTCCATTGATCAGAATACCTACACTTCTAGTGCCTGATATATGCCATATTTCTTATACTGGGTAAACAAAAGTGCACAGCTTGCCCTCAAACCAGTCAGAAGCATAAACATTCTCGACTCTATACTCACTAACTTGGCCCAATCTGCTCCTCTTCCAGGTCAGTCATTCATTAGTAAAGTTTGACCATAATCCGGTTAGCTTTATCCTCAAAACTTCCACTCCCTCAGTTTCAAACACCACTGTCTTAAGACTTCAAAAGCCCAACCTCTTATAACTGTATGATGAAAGCTCTAAATCTGCCCATGTCAGCTCTATGGCAAATCCAGGTTATGCAGCCAGTTATACAAATGATTTTATGCCCATTTAAATGAATGTATTGACCTAATAAACCCTTCCAAAATTAAATATAGAAGTACATTCAGAAATAAAGGTTCCTGGTGGTCTGCTGATATAAGCAAACTGCATAACAGAAAGAATAAACTCTGCCTCACAGGATAGAACTCCAGTCTATCACAACAATATTAAAAACTTCACTAGGAAACTGAAAGCAACTATAAAGACCAATAAAACATCACAAGAATTAAGACTAGCAACAGAGGTAAAGGATAAGTACAAGTCCTTCTTCAATGATGACAGAAAATGAATAAATAACTCTCAATTTTTCTCCATTTTAATTTATGATGGAGCCAGCCACTCAAATCCAAAAGACACTGCAAATATATTAGCTGGCAAGTTTGCAGAAAGTTTCTTCCCTCAAACTATCAACTACTATCAAACCTTTTCTGATTCACTTTCCACCTTGTTATCACTAAAGAACACATTCTTAAAGTACTCTCAAACACGAAGGACACCTCATCCATGGGTACTGGCAACATACCAAGTTCTCTGTTAAACAGTGTAAAACATATAGTTACTGGACCTCTCCTCAAATCATTTAACCTAAACCTTATTGCTGGCTATGTTCCTGAATACTAGTGTACTGTTGTCACAATGCCCGTCCGTAAGGGTGGATCCACCACAGGTTAGTATAGATCCATCGGCCTTATGAGTCTTATCTGTAAAGCCATGGAGCTCATCACTGACCTCATAAATCATGGCATCAAAAACCTGAGTAAGCTAGACCTGCTGCAGCTTGGCTTGTAAAGGGCAGATCATGACTGCTGAATCTTGTTCTCCTCTCTGAGAAGGTCAGTCTCATAGTTAGCGGTGTTACAATATCCATGCTGCCTACCTTGATGTGTAGAAGGAATTTGCTGTCATATGGCTTAATGAAATTTTTTTATAAATCTCTATACAGTATGATGTAGAGGCAGCTGTCTTAAGAACAGAACGTACATTGTGTGTGATGCCTCCTCATAAAAAGAAAGTGATCAGTGGTATCCCCCAGGAATATCTGCTGGGCCCTTGTATTTGGCATCTATGTTTGACCTCCAAACTCATGACAATAATCTCTAGTTGATTAAGTTGGCTGATGACTGCAAGTTGGGTGTAGTTATTAAATCCCCTTTGGATACATATACCCTTGAAAATGAACTAACTAAAATCAATTCCTGGTACAGAGAAAAATGTCTCAAGCTAAATGCCAAGAAATGTAGCATCATCCCCTTTGGGAAGAAAAAGCACTTTACATCCTACTACATTGAAAACACTACTTTACCATTAAAATCAGTGATCAAGGATGTAGGCACAAGGGTTGATAGCTTCCGCTCCTTTGTCCATAGTTAGGAAAGCCTTTTATATTTCACAACAAATTGCCACAGAGTTCTTTTCTGAAACTAAGGAAGTCTTTTTCCCTTTGTATTCTGCTCTAATCAGACCTAATACTGAATATAATGCTCGCTTCTGCATTTATCTAGTTAGACATGTTAAAAAATGAAAGAAAAAACCCAGAGTTTCCTGACAAAAAATATCTCTGGTCTCATAATCCTTAGCTAAGTTACTAGAGTCCTTATCCTTGTACTCAGTGTAATATAGACTCCTGAGGGGAGACCTTTTTCTCTAATTTACCATGCCATTAGAGATCCAGTTATACTTTACCATCTTTTCCTCGAAAAGTCAGATTGTGCTATCGACACCAGAACCAGTGATCTAAACCTTTATCAGACAATAAATAAACCTAGATTGAGAAATATGTTCATTACCAAGTGCCTCATCTTGCTCTGGAATAGACTGCCTTGGTATGTCAAGCGATGTGACTCCCTGTCATCCTTCAGACTTAGCTTGGACAGTTGGATGGGTGCCCTTAAATTTACACCAGTAGTCACAGGCATCACCCTCCTTGCAAAATGTGGTAGAGCCTAAGGGTGAGTATTAGCATGGCATACATGGCCACTGGTCTGACCTGCCATGTATATCCTATGATCCTGTGATTCTATAGTATTTACCTTTGCCCTTGGGGGTCATGGCTGAAAAAAGATCCGTAGATTAACTCATCTGCTTAACAAATTTAAAATAAATAAACATGTATTTGCTTTCTGCAATTTCTCTTGTAATTTTTTTTTTGCTGTGACTCAGACCATTTTCCTGTCTGAATAGTGAGATTTCCTTCATCTGTAGACATGCACCTCTTTAATGTAAATCCTGTGCCCATCTGTATTGTGGCCTCAAGCTTAATTGTTTTAGCTTTGCCATTTCTTTTAGTATTAATCACTAAAGTCCTGATGCTAAAAATTGCTACTTTTTCCACTGGTGCACCTGGTCAAGAAATAAATGCAACAAATAATAAGTAGGAAATGACGTGACTGTGTTCATTCTGATGACTGCACAGTACATTTGTCATAGCTAAGGTCAAATCAAACATTTTTAAACTAAAAATGTTTCATTGTTGATCAAGAGCACCTTATGTGACAAGGACTGTATATCTGTGTTAATGTTTAGGTTTTCACAGGGCCTTATGCAATTTATTTTTGATTCAGAATATTGTAACGTCAATAGTTGCATCCCTGACAGTAATCTGTCAATTGTCGTACCAACACTCTAGTCATAGGTGACTCTATAGTTAGGCACACTGATGTTCCACTCACTAGGCTAAACAAGGAGAAAGTTACTGTCAGCTGCCTGTCAGGTGCCAGGATCCGCCACATAATGCATGCACTCAGGTCACTCCACAATAAGTACAAATATGACACTGTCATTGTCCATGTTGGTGTGAATGTCCTGAGACGTACCTCCCTGGACTACATGAAAAGAGACATGGAGGAGCTCTCCGATCTTGTATCCCAGGCAGGTATGATCCTAACCCTGAGTAGCATCCTGCCATCACCCAGAATGATACTACAGTACAAGGACAAAATGATTGACTTCAACAATTGGCTAAGCTTCTGGTGTCATTCTAAGGGGATCCAGTATATGTCTGCCTGGGACGACATGATCGACAGTCCACGATACTTTGCCAGAGATGGCCTGCACCTGTCGCCCTTAGGATTCCGGATACTGGCTAAGGCTCTTGCCACCCCATAGTGCCTTTTTTAGGCAAGGTTCAAATGACAAATTCACCACCGTAACAGGTACAAGCAAGCAAAATATGAGGGTAATGCTACTCAGTGGTAGAAGTCTAAACCTCTAAATGCACTCACTCGAGGCACTCCTTAAAATGGAGAACATTGACATCTGTGCAGTGACAGAGACCTGGTTCAAAGCTCCAGAGAGCACCACTGCATTACCAGGCTTCAATTCATATCACACCTTTCGGCCACCTAACCTAGAAAGAAGCACTAAAGGCGGAGGCGTGTCCATTTTCATTAAGGATATCCACACCTCCAGGCTAGTTGCACAGTATAATGCATCCGAGATTATCCAAGTGAAACTAGCTCTGGGCAAGACCGCAATCCAAATTGTAGCTTGCTACAGACCCCCCACCATGCCTCAGGATTCACACTCCTCATTTCTTGATACACTGGAAAGTATTAGGGTACAACCCAACACCCTAATAATGGGCGATTTCAACTACCCCACCATTAACTGGGAAAACTACTCATGTATCAACTCTTTTGCTCACCGTTTTCTGGAATTCATAAATTCCAACGCGTTGGATCAACTTATTCACACCCCCACCAGGAGCAGCAATATCCTAGACCTGGTCATTACCAACATGGGAAACTGTTGTTCCACACCAGAGGTTAATTCCTCGTTGGTCAAATCCGACCACAAGCTAATCAGCCTAGACATCCACATCCCACCCCCACCACCAATTAGGGAAACCATCATAAAAAACTTCTCCAAAGCCAACTTCACACTTCTTAAGACAGAAGTGGCAAACTTCATGACACCCATGCAGATGGACAATAGAGGTATGACTGCCGAATCCTACACAAATTCACTTTATAAGCACTTACACTAGTGCATGGATCATGCTATCCGTAATAGAACCAAGATGTTATCCTCCAAAAAAAGGAAGCCAATCTGATGGTCCTCTGCCATAAACAAACTCTACAACAGAAGAAAGAAACTGTTGCAAAAAAGAGTAAAATCCCATGGCTGGAGGAACTCCCTGGTCAACCTCAGTAAGAAGATGAGATCCCTCATAAAATCCTCCAAAGCTAGTTACGAAAACAAAATTGCCACTGACTCTAAAGGCAACCACAAAGCATTCTATAGCTATGTCAAGAATCTAAATGGGAACACTCAGATCTGCTCTGAGTTATAGCACAATGGCACTAAATATACAGAACCAACTGATATTGCCAACATCCTAGCAGATAGGTTCAGTGCTAACTTTACCCCCCTCTCACCCCCTAGAGGGCCCATCTCTATACCGGAAGAATGCAAAGTTCCTATAATCACGGCTGCACAGGTAAAAAACACACTCTCCAAAGCCAAGAACACAGCATCCATGGGACCTAACAATATCCCAGGCTGCGTTCTACATGAACTACAGAATGAACTGGCACCCTACCTAAGTACCATGTTCAATCATAGCCTCACCTTAGGCTTTGTACCCACTGAATGGCACACCACGACGGTTATCCCACTCCACAAAGGGGAAGCCACGATGGACCCCGGGAACTACCACCCCATTAGCCTGACGAGCCTGGTCTGCAAGGCCATGGAACGTATCATCGTGGAACTCATAAACAAAGACACTGGTAATCTCCAACTCTGGACCCTACCCAGTTTGGATTTGTAAAAGGCAGATCATGTCTCCTAAACCTAATTGACTTCTTTGAAGCAGTCACCAAAGCCATAGATGAGGGTAAAATGGTTCACACAGCTTATCTAGATCTTGCCAAGGCTTTCGACACCATCCCCCACTCTGGAATTATAGATAAGCTCACTAAACTAGGTATAAATCCCTATGTCACAAGATGGGTTGCCAACTGGCTCACGGACAGAACCCACACTGTGAAAGTAGCGGATTCCAAATCCGACATCAGACCAGTGACAAATGGAGTATCACAGGGTTCAGTCCTGGGTCCTCTCCTGTTTGGTATCTACTTCTCTGAAGTGCAGGCCAACACAGAAGGTCTTTGGCTAACAAAGTTTGCAGATGACTGCAAACTAGAAGCCATAATCGAAACTCCTAATGATGTGGACAAACTACAAAAGGGCCTCAATGAGACAGATACCTGGTGTCAAAGCCATGGCCTGAAGCTCAATGCCAAAAAGTGTATTGTCATCCCCTTTGGTAAAAACTCTGTACCCATGAACTACCACATAGCTGGTAGTCAACTTAATGCCGAAAATGTGATGAGACCTTGGGACACAGGTGGACAGTAGTCTCTCCTTTGATAATCACATTACCACAGTGGTTAGGAAATCCTTCTACGTGGCTCATCTCATCACAAAAGGATTCTCATCCAGAAAAAAAGAGGTCGTTGTTCCCCTCTATAAATCACTCATTAGACCCATTATAGAGTACAACGCCCCTTTTGGTATGTACCTCACAAGACATCTACAACAACTGGAAAGACCACAGAAATACCTCACAAAGAGGATTACTGGCCTCAAACAGATGCCCTATGCAGACCGTCTCAAAAAACTACAGCTTTACTCCATCGCATATCGCCTACTCAGGGGCGATCTCTGCCTAACATACAAAGCTATGTCAAACCCAGAGCTTTTGGACATGCTCCACTTAAAGAAATCCCAATCCCTCTGAGCTACACGCTCTAGGGACCTAAACATTGTCACCACAATAAACAGAACATGCTGGAGGGATAGATTCCTGTCCCAGAGACTTCCCATACTCTGGAACAGACTACCTATCTATGTCAAACAGAGCTCCTCATTAGCACTCTTCAAGAAAAATCTTGATGATTGGATGGGAAATGGGAAATTCACCCCAGGGATCACTTCTGTGGCTCTGCTCGACAGGGCCACAGGAAAATAATTTTCTTGGGTGGTGAAAGCCAGGGTACATTTTTTGGCTAGGCTTGTATGGGCCCTAGGGCCGATAGCCTAGTACCTACCTATGAACCTATAAGACCTCTACTTATACTGCTATAATTCCCAGTCATTTTGCACAAAACTGCATTTTTAGCTTTCCTGGGATTGACATAGCCATAGCTTATGAC
Organism: Protopterus annectens; assembly: GCF_019279795.1. Lineage (NCBI taxonomy): Eukaryota > Metazoa > Chordata > Ceratodontiformes > Protopteridae > Protopterus > Protopterus annectens. The sequence goes on along the minus strand of NC_056726.1, from coordinate 1,783,398,891 downwards.
TTCTGCAAATCTGGTACTTATGAAAAGAATTTAACAGCTATTGGAAAAACTTACTTAATCATTTATTTAGCAACTACACCAGTTTAAAGAACCATTTTGGGGACATTTGTGTAACTTACTAAACTCGGGTTTGGTACAAAGATGAATTTTACACACCAACCCACCTGAATCAGCAAAGGAGATAGTAAGGTTAATAAAGTCACCTATGTTTGTAAAAATTTTAAGATATTTAATTACACAGATTGTAGGGTGACTATGGAACATTTTTCCCTGTTCCTTAAAGGGATGAAATTTGTGCCCACTTTTGAATTAGACCTTATTGACACATTATTGGAGGTCAAGTTGTTTATTAGGAAACTTAATTTAGCCTTATACTTTAAAGATAAATATCAAAACCAAGAGGACATCAATTTAAAGAAAAGAGCACATTTAATCCCCCCTACAACCAGTTTTAATTACACTTGAGAAATTAATTATTGAAGACATTTGTAGAACTTATGTTAGTATGTTTAACAACAAGAGAAAAGAATATAATCTTAGTAAAATTGAGTGGGAATTATTTTCGGAGCTTTGTAGGGACTAAACAATGACTGTTATGAAGCCGGACAAAGGAGGGGGAATTGTGCTGTTTGATCAGATTAACTATATAGAAAAGATGTGTGAAATATTAAATAATACCGACGTCTATGAGGCTATTAGTCTTAATGAAATTAACATAGCCCATAGACGAATTGATTCATGGCTAGAAGAATATTTACTTGACCAGAGATTTTTAAGGGATGTATATGATTTTGTTAAAGTTGAATCCCCCTTATTAGTTACTGTGTTTGGAGTACCCCAGGTGCACAAGGATTACTTGCACCCATCTTTCCGATCCATTGTGTCAGGAAGTAAGTCAAAAACTTACACTATAGTGGTCGTGATAGATAATTGGTTAAAGCATGTATATAAAAATATCCCCCATTTACTCATAGATTCATGGGACTTTTTGAGTAAATTGAAGCATGATCTATGGGATAGTGAGTTAATTTTTTTGAGTATAGATGTGGTAGACCTCTTTAATTCCATACCTAAGGAAGAGAGTTTAGATTTATTTCATGCATCTATGGTTAGATATTCCAACCTTGACAATGATAAGATTCTTTTAGTATTGGAATGGAGGAGTATAGTTTTAGAAAATAATTTTATTTACTTCGAGAGGGAATATGTTAGACAAATTAAGGGTGTAGCCATGGGGGCGTCTTGTGCCCCCATTTTTGATAACCTGGTGCTTACAGAATGGGAGATAGATATATATTTGATAGTGATTTTAAGAAGTATTTTACATTATACTTTCATTTCCCGGATGACGTTTTTATTTTATGGAAAGGAGATAAAGATGTTATACATCAATTTGTAGATTACTTAAATAATATTTGTCCATATTTTAAGTTTACATATACATTTAACACATTTGGTTTGCCTTTTTTGGATACTTATGCTTCACACACACCCCTAGGTTTTAAATCTAATATATATCGTAAGCCCACATTCAGCAATTCATATTTGGAATTTAATAGCTGCCATCCTTTCTTACAGAAAAAAAGCATTTTGAAAGGACAGTGTATACGGGCAGCTAGAATGACATTGAGAGATATGTTCATTACCAAGTGCCTCATCTTGCTCTGGAATAGACTGCCTTGGTATGTCAAGCAATGTGACTCCCTGTCATCCTTCAGACTTAGCTTGGACAGTTGGATGGGTGCCCTTAAATTTACACCAGTAGTCACAGGCATCACCCTCCTTGCAAAATGTGGTAGAGCCTAAGGGTGAGTATTAGCATGGCATACATGGCCACTGGTCTGACCTGCCATGTATATCCTATGATCCTGTGATTCTATAGTATTTACCTTTGCCCTTGGGGGTCATGGCTGAAAAAAGGTCCGTAGATTAACTCATCTGCTTAACAAATTTAAAATAAATAAATAAATAAACATGTATTTGCTTTCTGCAATTTCTCTTGTAATTTTTTTTTTGCTGTGACTCAGACCATTTTCCTGTCTGAATAGTGAGATTTCCTTCATCTGTAGACATGCACCTCTTTAATGTAAATCCTGTGCCCATCTGTATTGTGGCCTCAAGCTTAATTGTTTTAGCTTTGCCATTTCTTTTAGTATTAATCACTAAAGTCCTGATGCTAAAAATTGCTACTTTTTCCACTGGTGCACCTGGTCAAGAAATAAATGCAACAAATAATAAGTAGGAAATGACGTGACTGTGTTCATTCTGATGACTGCACAGTACATTTGTCATAGCTAAGGTCAAATCAAACATTTTTAAACTAAAAATGTTTCATTGTTGATCAAGAGCACCTCATGTGACAAGGACTGTATATCTGTGTTAATGTTTAGGTTTTCACAGGGCCTTATGCAATTTATTTTTGATTCAGAATATTGTAACGTCAATAGTTGCATCCCTGACAGTAATCTGTCAATTGTCGTACCAACATTCTAGTCATAGGTGACTCTATAGTTAGGCACACTGATGTTCCACTCACTAGGCTAAACAAGGAGAAAGTTACTGTCAGCTGCCTGTCAGGTGCCAGGATCCGCCACATAATGCATGCACTCAGGTCACTCCACAATAAGTACAAATATGACACTGTCATTGTCCATGTTGGTGTGAATGACCTGAGACGTACCTCCCTGGACTACATGAAAAGAGACATGGAGGAGCTCTCTGATCTTGTATCCCAGGCAGGTATGATCCTAACCCTGAGTAGCATCCTGCCATCACCCAGAATGATACTACAGTACAAGGACAAAATGCGATCTCTGCCTAACATACAAAGCTATGTCAAACCCAGAGCTTTTGGACATACTCCACTTAAAGAAATCCCAATCCCTCTGAGCTACACGCTCTAGGGACCTAAACATTGTCACCACAATAAACAGAACATGCTGGAGGGATAGATTCCTGTCCCAGAGACTTCCCATACTCTGGAACAGACTACATATCTATGTCAAACAGAGCTCCTCATTAGCACTCTTCAAGAAAAATCTTGATGATTGGATGGGAAATGGGAAATTCACCCCAGGGATCACTTCTGTGGCTCTGCTCGACAGGGCCACAGGAAAATAATTTTCTTGGGTGGTGAAAGCCAGGGTACATTTTTTGGCTAGGCTTGTATGGGCCCTAGGGCCGATAGCCTAGTACCTACCTATGAACCTATAAGACCTCTACTTATACTGCTATAATTCCCAGTCATTTTGCACAAAACTGCATTGTTAGCTTTCCTGGGATTGACATAGCCATAGCTTATGACTTCTGCAAATCTGGTACTTATGAAAAGAATTTAACAGCTATTGGAAAAACTTACTTAATCATTTATTTAGCAACTACACCAGTTTAAAGAACCATTTTGGGGACATTTGTGTAACTTACTAAACTCGGGTTTGGCACAAAGATGAATTTTACACACCAACCCACCTGAATCAGCAAAGGAGATAGTAAGGTTAATAAAGTCACCTATGTTTGTAAAAATTTTAAGATATTTAATTACACAGATTGTAGGGTGACTATGGAACATTTTTCCCTGTTCCTTAAAGGGATGAAATTTGTGCCCACTTTTGAATTAGACCTTATTGACACATTATTGGAGGTCAAGTTGTTTATTAGGAAACTTAATTTAGCCTTATACTTTAAAGATAAATATCAAAACCAAGAGGACATCAATTTAAAGAAAAAGAGCACATTTAATCCCCCCTACAACCAGTTTTAATTACACTTGAGAAATTAATTATTGAAGACATTTGTAGAACTTATGTTAGTATGTTTAACAACAAGAGAAAGGAATATAATCTTAGTAAAATTGAGTGGGAATTATTTTCGGAGCTTTGTAGGGACTAAACAATGACTGTTATGAAGCCGGACAAAGGAGGGGGAATTGTGCTGTTTGATCAGATTAACTATATAGAAAAGATGTGTGAAATATTAAATAATACCGACGTCTATGAGGCTATTAGTCTTAATGAAATTAACATAGCCCATAGACGAATTGATTCATGGCTAGAAGAATATTTACTTGACCAGAGATTTTTAAAGGATGTATATGATTTTGTTAAAGTTGAATCCCCCTTATTAGCTACTGTGTTTGGAGTACCCCAGGTGCACAAGGATTACTTGCACCCATCTTTCCGATCCATTGTGTCAGGAAGTAAGTCAAAAACTTACACTATAGTGGTCATGATTGATAATTGGTTAAAGCATGTATATAAAAATATCCCCCATTTACTCATAGATTCATGGGACTTTTTGAGTAAATTGAAGCATGATCTATGGGATAGTAAGTTAATTTTTTTGAGTATAGATGTGGTAGACCTCTTTAATTCCATACCTAAGGAAGAGAGTTTAGATTTATTTCACACACACACACACACACACACACACACACACACACACACACACACACACACACACACACACACACACACAAACGCACATGCACACGCACATGCACACACACGCATGCAAGGGGTCATATGGGCAGTTTGCATGGGTATCAAATCATATGCTTGGCAATATTGACTCAAATATTTCTCTGAATTCTGATGAAAGAAGTATATATCTATAGGAGAGATTCCTATTCTTAACTGTACTATCCTTTGAATGTTTTTGAGAATTTCTACAATGCTGTATACATGCATAAAATCTAAAACATAAAATGGAATAACAAAAATGCTCAGAGCAAAAAAAATATTTATAAAGTACCTTGCTGTTTTATACACACACACACACACACACATATATATATATATATATATATATATATATATATATTATACTTACACATTGTTAAAGCATCAGAAATATAGACTTCTATCCCATTTCCTAAGCACAGACAACACAGATTTTTCATATGTCAGCATAACTTGAAAAGCTCTTTTTTATTCTGGAATCATTTTTCCTACTTTGAGTAGATTTGTTGCTCAATCAGGCCATTTATTAAATGAAAATGTATCTTTAGTGTCCCACTGACATGCAGTGTTGATATAATGTTGATATAATATTTCAGTAAAAGAGCCAAAATGGGCATTAGCCTTGACAAATGTGCCTAATTCATGGCAATTGTGTTGTTTAAAAATGAAACAGTATTGAGCTGGAGTCATGAGTATTTAAGCACAACTTTTTAACCAGTGTATTCATTAGTTATTTACATGGAAAACAGATTTACATTTCTGCAAAGTTTATTTTAGAACTGCCTTGTCCTGTTTTGCCGAATGGAATAAGTGAGACACTACATAAAACACATTTTGTTGCTGTGATTAATCGTAAACTAGATGTATTGTGGTTTAACAAATTAATAACAAAATATGGTTTAATAATAAATAATTCATCAGTCCATAGTGATATTAAAAAAGGACAGCTTTTGTAAAGTATCAAAATAGGATGCCATTTTGATTAGCGTCTTGGGCGATTGAGGGAGCAGCAGAGAAAGATGGCCATGCCGGTCCTTGGGAGGGGGATATTTAATTGATAATGGTCCCTAAGGAGAACATTATCCAAAGAGGGTAGTTATTCCCAAGATGTCTGTCGACAACCACAGGCGAGGGGGGCAGAGAAAGTGGGTAGGTCATATATAAAATCTCCCAATAGAAGATGGACAGTGGGCTGCCCGGGATGCCCATAGGTTCTTCACTGGCCCTGATGTAAATTCAGGTATTGCTGGTAGACTCAGTATGGGACATGGGGCAGGGGAACAGCTGTCAGAATGACAGTAAAGAAGGTATAAAAATAAGATAAGATATTATGCTTTTCATGCATTAAATAACTTTGGTTTAGTAATAAAAATGACAAGAAATATTCTAAGGGCTAACTCTTTTTCTGTGGATATTAAGTTCAGGCCAAACATTTTCCCATAGACTGTAAGCGTCAAGTCTGTAAAAATCGACAGTGGGGGTAGGGAGTAAGGACTAAAAGTATCAGTTTATCGAATGGTTTGGGTTTTCTATAATAGGATGCTTTGGAAGGAATTATCTCTCTCTCTCTCTCTCTCTCTCTCTCTCTGTCTCTCTCTCTTTCTCTTTCCTGTTCTCCTTCAATTACTTATTTTCTGACATTGGTAATTAATTTAGTCATAAACTTCAGAATGTGTATTTAAGTGTATCACCCTAAAATAAATTTATATTAGAGCCTTAAAATTCGTTCTGACTTGAAACATATGGAATAAAAAGCATGTTTGGTTAGAGGGAGCCTTGTAAAAGTCAACTACAAAGTGATTGTCTATATTCAGAATTTTTGTGAATTGTAAAAAAGTGGGTTGCATTTTTCCTAAAGTCAGGGATTTTAAAGCCATCCATGAATTTATTTTTGGTTTAACCAATATGTTGATGTTCAACGCAGATTTTTTAATGCCCGGTAGAAGCATTAACAAATGTATTCACTTACTTAAAGATGATGACTGACATTACAAAACATGTTGTTTGAAAATAATAAAAATCCTAGGGAATGCATTCATCTTTATTACTTGATACCTGGTAAGTTTATTAATATTTAATTTAACCCATGTATCCAGGTTTTGCCTGTTCTGTGAAAAAGAGGTTATAGGGTTAACAGAACAGCTGTTATTCTGAAAGTTAAAATTACTAGGTGCAGACTTCATATCATGAGGTGTAAGGCTTAGAGTGGGACCTGACTAAGTGGGAGTATGACTGAATTATACTGATGAAGCTTGTCAGTAAAGAGTACCATTTTAAGGACAGGGATTGATCTAGAACAGAAAAAAAGCATATCAGAACATCTGCAGATGGTCTGAATGAAGTGTAATAGGTTATGATAGTAATAGATAAACATTCTTATTAACATATTACTCTAAAGAAATGTTCTTAGTAACAGTTAATGAGACAGAATGAAATAGGACATTTTTGTTTTGTGTAACTCATAAATGGAATTTTGTTAGAAAACAAACCATTAATAGTCAGTTTAGCTCAGAGATTAACTTTTCACCACAGTTCTTCAAAAGAAGGAATGGGTGTTTAAAGAAGTGTTTTGTAGTAAAGAAATAACGAATTGCATCAAAGTTTTGGAAGCTTCTAATACAAGTTTAGCATTATCCATTTATAAGGTTCAGAGTCTGGATATTGCTTTGTGCTTTTCTGGTTGGCATAAACACTGACTGGGCAAGAGAAATTAAAGATTTGTAATGTGTTTAGAGATAAATATAATCTGAGTGGTTTTAATATGGCTCAATAAAGCTGAATTCCAGAATGAAGTTATATCATTTAGTTAGAAAAATAACCAATTCTGGTGAGAATGTTTTATAAAACACACTAGAAAACACTACTTTCTCCTTTGAAATCTGAACATTTATTCAGCTTGGACTTGGAACATGAACGGACCAGAGGTATTCTGAGGTAATTAGTGACATTTCATCCTCATTTATGATGTGTTTGTTATAAATTATGTAAGTATGTTTAAAGATTTGAAGCATATTTCATGAGCCTTCAATGTAATTTCCCTCACAAGAAAAGAGAGGAAATCCCTTTTGCAAGTTTGGCAACCTTTAAAATGTTTTTTAAGATCTTATTTAAAATTTGGTAGTCACAAAAAGCTTACTGCTGTTTTAGATTCATAGAAATCAGAAACAGGGACCCGGAGCAGTACAACTTTTGCCAAGGAGTAAAAATACCATATGCCACAGGATTCAAAGCTTTTTTACATAAAGCGCTTTTCGTCTGCTCAAAAAGCAGACTTCTTCAGACAAAATGTAAAAGGTAGTAGTGTGGTTTTATAGCCATGATGACATCATTAACTACTATAGTTAAACAATTAACAGCTTGAATTAATTAATTCAATAAATTGAACAGAACTTATTTAAAAACAGACTCATAGTAAAATACCAACATAACCCCACAGAGCACTACGTAAATTCAAAAGCATGCAAGTAGATACCAATATTTAGAATAAATACAATTATACCAGCATGAATATGATTTAGTATGTACACACAAATAGACAAGTATTACTAAGCAATACCTAATATTATTAAAAACTAACTATATAAGTATATCTAAATCGAGTGAATATTACACATAATCTTAAACATTAACAAAAAAACTATGTGTAAAGATGGTCATAAACTGTAAAAGTGACGGAAATAGTCACATGGACTGTTCAAAGACCTATATATAGTAATAAATAAATATACTAACTGCTGATGTTTATACTTCAAGGGCTAAGTGTAATAATACAAATCTAGAACACCAGTGAAAAGACCGCTAGAAATAATTAAATAGAAGCATTACTGACTAAGTTAGAAAAAACTAAACAAAATTCGTAGATCCATACTAGTTATTCTATCTTACAAGGCTCTTTAATTTTA